>NC_090272.1:48460000-48612500 GCF_040414725.1 Anabrus simplex | reverse complement strand
AAATGTAAAGATATTCCTTGGAACTTCAGTGCAGCTGTCAGCATGGCATGGCGCATGCAGTTTTAATGGATACCGGTATTTGTGATGAAGTATGTGTTGACCGGTTCTCAAATGCACCGAGTGATAGTGAATATGATATTCTATTGATGAATGGCTTGCATACAATAAATACCTGCATGAAAGGCATAGATAGGGCAGATCAGTTCCTTTACTACTACACCATGCCAAAAAAGACTGGAGCCTCAAACGGTGCTGCTTTGAAAGATTCAGGGCCCTTCACAATTGAAGAACAACAACAATGCAGAGTTGTCACCTTTCAACACCCTCAAATGCTACCAACTTCAACTAGGATCAGACCCACTTTCTTGGGAACAGAAGGAAAATAACTAAGTCAATGAGATAACTCTCACCTCTTGCTGGCAAAGACTAACTGTGTGCATGTGCATCCCATTCCAACTCTTCAAAACAGACTTAAATTAGTGGCAGACATGGGAACTGAACCCTGGCCGAACAAACAAAAAGCTACTACAGTGGAACCTCGATTATCCGTTCCCCGAAAATACGTTTTCCCGGAATATGCGTTCAAATTATGTGGTCCCGCGAGCATCGTAATTAAATCACGTTGTAAAAGTCTCGCATTATCCGTTCCTCGAAGAAACGCTTTCCCGGATCAACCGTCCAGAAATTCCAGTCCCATCAATGCTAAATCCTCGATCAATCGTTTTTTAATAACTGTATCTCACGAAAGGACGGCTATGGCATATTTATGGATCTTGGCGTTAACGCCCTGTCACTGCGATAATTAAAGCAAGTACTGTACCGGTACTAGAAAAGCGATCGGCGGTGAACTTGCATAAGAGACCATCTTAGCATCGCATTCGGGTGGTATTGTTTAGAGAATCTCGGAAAATCATAAAGCAGAGGGTGCCCACAACAATTGCAAGGAGACACGGCGCATTTCGACAGCTCTGCTTGAAGACGGAACGAGTTTCGTCATATGTTCACACTTATAAAACGTCCATATTATGTCCAGGGTTAGATGTTTATATTTTTACATTTTTTTCGATCATACTGCCGAAGAGGTTTTCGGCACTTTGCTCAGGGCACTGCAGAGTAACTGGGCTTTCAGGCACGAATCAAAACTGCTCCTCCTTAACACAAATTCAGTACCTTTTGATATTATCGTACATGATATGTTAGCGAGACCAAAACAGATGTTGCACCCCACATTAAAAAAAAAAAAAAAAAAAAAAGCAATGGGAGGTCTTGGGATTGCCTATTACTGTTTAGGTCCTGATGTAAGACTGGGAAGTTACGTTTTCGTATTAAAATACCAAAAACTGCAGTCGTTTTATTTGCGCACGTTACATTTTAAATGGTTGGTATCATTTCAAACTCGTACTGACATGTGCAGCGAGCGCGCTTTCCAGATGACCTCAAGGTCACGAATAACCGTAATTTCTGAAGTTTTTACATTTCTTTTATGTTTCCAATTTGATTGGATTTGTGACGCGCAGAATTGAATATAATGCATTCGAGAACTTTTAAGAATCAATACTTACATTCGAAACCATGTTTTCGAGTACAACATAACCTTTAAAAGTCGATGTAGGCCTAATTTGCGTAGTACGAGATTTCCAGAAACTGACTACGAACAGTATACCGGAGACCAAATTACAATGAAAGATTAAGAAATGAACGGATTTCGCCATCATTTTGGGTGCTTTTGTATCTAATGTGCTTTATTTTATTAGATGAGAGAATTAAAAACTACTTGTGGTCGATTGTCGTTTGGCTTGGCGTTATTAGATTTTTCGAAGTTTGGCTAGCCTAATCAAAGTTGCTGAACTGAAAGAAGTTTTCACGGGAAACTGACGAAGATTCCCCTGTAAAATTGAATATAAAGTACTGAGATTTTGAACTCGCGTACCGGTAATTAATGCGGTTTCGCGGTCTAACATGCCCGCCTCTCATCCAGAGGGCCCGGGTTCGATTGCGACCAGGTCAGGCAATTTTACCTGGATATAAGTCTGGTTCCAGGTCCACTCAGCCTACGTGAATACCTTTAATTGTGGAGCTATCTAATGGTGAGATGGCGACCCCGATCTACAGAGCCAGGAATATTTGCCGAGAGGATTCATCGCACTGACCATGCGCACCTCGTAATCTGCAGGCCTTCGGGCTGAGCAGCTGTCGCTTGGCAGGCAAAGTCCCACTGGGGCTGTAGTTTGGTTTGGTTTAGGAGTTTTTGTAAGATTATAATTATACATATTCAATTTTTGTGATGTTTAGCCAAATTGTTGATGGTTTTCATTCATTCCCGGATTTTCCGTTTTCCCGTGTTGTACGTTTTATTTTCATGGTCCCTCGAAAAACGGAGAATCGAGGTTTCACTGCATAACAAAATGTAAACAATCACAGAGGACTCTGATTGTCTGCTATCATTAAGTGTCACTAATACTTTATCTCATTAATGAAGTTTTTAACTGCTTTCACACACGCTTTAAAACAATTCCACTTGATCTCCTTAACTCCTTGAGTGCCAATGTTGATTATATCACTGCTCAGAAATAATGAGACAAGTGTCAGTATTGATATATTCACCACTTTGTTTAACTTGACATCGTTCTTTCTGTATTCACTATATGAATCTATTACCATGTTCTTTTCAATAGCAGAACCCTTGACCTTACTAATTTGCCCACTTAGGTAGTTTGCTTTAAAATAATGTATTTTCTTTGGAGGGAGTTACAGTTACAGCATGGCATGATCTACCTTTAATGCTGGCTCAAGGAACAGGAAAAGAGTACAATTTGATGTAAAGAGAAAAAATCATCATCCTCCTCCTCCTTTCCCCTTATCCACGGACCATTTATGGCACTTCTCCACCTTCCTCTCTCCTTTCACTCCTCTTTAGTGAATCAATCCACCTTCTCCTAGGTCTCCCTCTTGCTCTCTTTTCCTTCCATTATTTGTTTTAGTGTTCTTTCCTCCTCCATCCTCTTTACATGTTCAAACCATCTCAGTTTACTCCTATCAACTCTCATTTAGGTTTTCCATTCTGACCTCCTTTCTCACATTTTTGTTTCTCAATCTATCTTTCCTTGTCCTTCCTATCATACTTGATAGGTATTTCATTTCACTGGCCTGAATCCTACTCTCCTCCCTACTTGTGATTGTCCAGGTTTCAGCTGCATAGGTCAATATGGGTTGCATCAGTACATTATCTGTATAAAGAGGGAAAATATTTGTATCAAATGTTCCGCACGCAACAAATGCAACTGTTTCTGTCAATTCTTGTAGCACATAAGTTGTCTTTTATCATAGATAGGGTTTTTTTGTGTCATAAAATGATGGTACATAGCTAATTTATTTCCAGTAAGACAAGTGGAATGCTACATTTCTGTCCGAATCTCTTTTCTATTACAGTATAGTTCTGAAATATTCCATATAGTGCCATTTTAAGATTGCCAAACAGATAATTAATTTCTCAAAACAAAATTCCAAAATAAAGCGTTCTCTTTACTTGACACTAATTTTATTTAGATGCTTGGAATATTATAAAAAGAAAATGGAATATTTCACAGCTGCTACAAAAAGAACCAACTAACTGACTAAGAAATTATAAATGTTTATCTAATTCTCTGCAAACTTAACTAAATAACTTTTAGCACAGAAATATACAATTTCAGCTGGCACTAAAAAGGTTAATCCAACAATTCTGCACATTACTTTTGATCTCCTTAAGGAGGACTCGCAGTAACAAGCAGCAGGATTCTCACCTAACTGAGACACTCCCGACTGCAATGCTGATAATGGATTGGCAGATGATGGGCAGAGTTCCAGAATTCTGGACAGGCTTCACTCGCACCTGTATCCGCCGCTGTTGACCCTGTCGCAGCTGGTAGATGCCACCAGTCAGCAGGTCGGGTTTGGGGGCCACCTCTACCGCTGCGTATTCCCCCTGATCGTTTAATTCCTGGATCTCCACCCAAAGCTGGATCTTCCGAGTAAGTTCACTCCACCTGCAGACAAGAATTCTTTTTAAACGTGATCTGGAGGCTGGTTTTATTTCAAATAAATTTGAGCCTCTGAATTACTTTGCCTTATGTAAAAATCATTATGTTCCCTATAGACCCATTACTTACCTCTAACACACAACAAAACCAACTTGATGCAAGTGTGATAAACTGATATAACTTGAAAACAATATTCTCTCACCCATGGGTAAATAATGCAAGTATTGAGCTCAAATTATATTATTATTATTATTATTATTATTATTATTATTATTATTATTATTATTATTATTATTATTATTATTATTATTATTATTATTATTGCTTGTAATGTATGGCTATGAAGTGTTTACATCCATTTAGTATTAGTATTATTATTAACGTCATATGTAAGTTATAGACGATACGATTGGAATTTTTGTGAGGTTATGTCATGAAACATGTGCTGTACATATATATAAGTTTAGTTAATGCAAGAACCTGTAATTAATAGTATATAATTTATTATTACCTGTATGTCATCATCATCATCTGCAGTTTCCAGTTGTTGGCTGGGTCTGCTTTATTACCTGTATATATGATTTGTAATCCACTACAGTACTGTGAACACACTGTAACATCCAGAATGGCACTAGGTAGATGAGAACTATGAAGAATATTCTTTACATTATATCTGGGCTTTACGTACTCTAGAATTCACGAGAAGGTCTGTTATGGCAACTCTTTCTAGAACCCTGGCCAGGCACATATATAAGAAGGTAGTCTTGATGGTGGACACGAGTTATTGCTAAGTTGGAGTTATGGTTTAACAGGAATTGTACTTATGACCTCGTGTTGTGGACGACATGCTTGTAAGCAGTCAATAGTTTTAAGGTTGCAATCTCCATGTGGCACGTGTTTCGTGATAGGCATTTGTTAAAAATGGTGGTTTTTTGATATGGTGTTTTGTTGTAACAGCAGTTAATAGGTTATGTGCATGTTTAACGTGTAATGTGAAAATAAGTTCTAAATAAATAAGTGTACCAACTGACAGCATTTTGTGTGCGACTTTGTGGATACATCAAACTGAACTTCTGTAATAGCAAAGTTCAGCTGCCGACTGCTGTTCTTAAATTACATTCGGACATACAAATCAAATGTTGTTGTGTTTTTGATGTCGTTTTAAGTTTCCAAAGAAAGTTGGTAGTTATTTTCTTACTTGATTGCAACGAGTGTTTAAAATGTTCTGTTTACTTTTATATTTTGCACACTAGTACAGAATATTAAACTGTAAATATTATACTATCAAAGGCCCCTGGCGTCTGTTGTACCAGGAGATAGGCAGCTTGGACCCAAGCAAGCAGGTCTTCATCCGTTTCTACGGGGGTTTCATATGCCAACAACTTGATGTAAACCCAGAGAAAAAAGTCCAGAGGTGTGAGGTCCAGCGATCACACTGGCCATGGGACAGGACCTCCCCTTCCAATCCAATGATGAGGGTATGTATTGTTCAGGTGCTCGCGGACATTAACATCGAAGTGGGCTGGTGCACCGTCGTGTTGAAACCACATCCTTTCGTGGACAACAAGGGGTACAGCCTCCAGGAACTGTGGCAGCACATTGTGCAGGAACACCAGGTAACGTGGACAAGTCAAACGGGGAGACAGCAAGTAAGGTCCTATTAGGTGATCTTGGGCAATGTCTGGGATCTTTGAGAGAGTGTGATAGAACTGATTGCGCCGTTGCAATACATGCGCTGAGACTGGCGGTCATCGCTTTGAACAATTACTATGAGTTACGTTGCTGTTATGCGGTGTACGCTGTGTATGTCTGCAACACAATAAATATGCATTTCTGACCATTGGCTCCCAATCTCGATTTAATCGGTTGGGGACCCACTATCACCTGTTTCAATTTGACTCAAAATGTTTGAGACACCCAGTATAGGTTCCGATAGTGGCATATCACAATGTCTCCCTCAAAACTATCTACCTCTATGTACGTTGGGTATTCAGCCCAAAGGCTGCTTTGATCCTCCACAGGTCCACCAACAGCTGTCATAGATAGTCTATATGTCATTGCAGAGGCATACTAGGGAAATGAAGAGTAAGGTAGTTTCCTGTTGCTTTCCTCACTGAGCCAGAAGTTGCTATTACATATCAGTCTGCCAAGCCCACTGAAATGCATGCACCAACCAACCCCATGAGCGATATTTTCACACCATTCATACCAGGGACTGGCTGCATAAGGAATGGTATTCCTAGCATCGCTCATTCCTCGGTCACTTTCATATTGTCAAAACCAAGGATGAGATTGTGAACAGTCAAGAAGAAGAAAAAGAAGAAGAAGAAGAATGATATTCGCTTTACATCCCACCTTTATGAAGTGCTGGAATTCTGTCCCACAGGAGTTCTTTAATGTAGCAGTAAATCTACCAAAACAAGGCTGATGTATCTGAGCACCTTCAAATACCATCGGACTGGGCCAGGATCAAACCCACCAACTTGAATTAACAAGGCCAGCTCTCTACTGCCTGAGATACCCAGCCATGCTGTGAACAATCATTTTCAACAATGAAAGTAATGAAAACCAAATGTAGATCATGAATGACAGACGATCACCTTTCTGATCTGTGACGACTGGGAAAAAATGTCATAATTCTGAAATGCTGTCATAACGAAGGTCTGAAGACAAATTTAGGCTTCTTTCATTCCTTCCTTGGATGACAAGTATGCTCTTCTTTGTACTAAAATTATACTTTTGTGACCGGGTACTGTATAAAATTATATTTACAGTACCTGCCGTAAGTAGCATATAATAAACATCTGTCACAGAATCAGACTGTTTCTTCATATCAGCTTCAGGTTTGCTCTGTTCTAGATAGGTGCTACGCAATGGGCACATGTGGCAGTCTTGTGAACAGATATAGCCATGAGCAGGTAACCTACCGCTTTCCTCCAGGGGAAGAATATACCCGAGGGAGGTATAATAAAAATAAAGAACCCAATCCATTCCATTTCAATAAAAGAACAACACAAGAAAAACAAATGTTACAGTACCTTTGCAGTTTTGCCTTGGTATTTCACTATAGTTTTCTATTTTACCAACTCCATCAATTTTAAGTAGTTTCAGTAAAATATGAAATTATTTTTGTATTCTCAGTACAGCAAATTTTATACTAACCTGTCAGCTAAGGAACGAGCCTTGGCCAATTGTTGCTGTTCAACTTCCCAACCTTCCTTTGAGCGTGAGAAACCAGCACTGCGGTGTCCCCACACCTCAATGGATAATGCTCCCTCTGAAATGGAGAGCACAATATCTATTACCTAAGACAATCATTCAACATATATCTACAACATTATGTACAACTTCATGAAAGAGTGTTATGCCTGTCGAAATTCGGTCTCCAAGGCTCTGTGGAAACTCAGCATCATAATAAGCCTCTATTTGCAGGCATAATAATTCAAAAGAATTCATGAAATAATATGGGCACATAAAGAAGAATGTACAAAGGTACAAAGAAGGGCAGCATACCTTCCTTCAAACAAGCATGTATTATTCATACAGAAAGACAGAGGATATAATGTACAACACTGGCATTAGGACATTCTTGTCTTTCACACTGTTCAAAACTCACGGATGCACTACCTTGTTTAGTTTAAAGCTTCTTGATTAGTTGCTAGAAAAGGGTAAAGCAGACCAAAAATTGATTTTCCTATTTCTTTTGTGCTTTTCCCCATTTTATAGATGCTTGTCTACCATGCTCCCACTTTAATACATTCACTCCTGTATCCTACTGAAGTCACATAGCAGATACTGCTTATGAGAGCCCGTATCCAACCTAAATCGGATTAGCTTTCATGGGAACTGACAATATTTATGCTTATAATCTACAGATGGCAGATAATAAAGTATTTCACCCTACATACATGCAGACCATGTGTCTGAGATTTGTTATTTGAACAAAGGTCGAGGTGGAGCACTTGGGATGCCTTATCGTGTTCCTAAGCGGATTTTGTGGGTGTTGACAAGTGTGCTGTGTAACAGACAAGAAGCTATGGTCCACAAGGGGGGCTTGGAAACTGATGAAATACTGGAGGTGTTGCTCAATGATAACTTCAGTGATGAATTTACCATATTCCCGTTGAAGAGGAAAGTGACGGCAACAGTGAATTTGAAGAATTCCTATGGACTGCAATGCTCAAGAAGTTTTAATACCTGCTACAGATCCACTATATAGGCCAGCATCGCCACCATTCACAGTTAACTTGGAGCTTCCACTGAATAATGAAACTGATGATATGTCTTCCGTGAATTCGTTTATTTCCATGAATTGTTTTGAATGTTTACAAATTTCCACACATGCCAGTCAGGTGATTGCCGCTTCACCTCACTGCTTCACCTAACATAGTTGTGTACAGACGTGAAGGTCTGTACAAAATTTGGCTCAGACGGTTGAGGCGCTGGCCTTCTGACCCCAACTTGGCAGGTTCGATCCTGGCTCAGTCCGGTGGTATTTGAAGGTGCTAAAATAAGTCAGCCTCATGTCGGTAGATTTACTGGCACGTAAAAGAACTCCTGTGGGACTAAATTCTGGCACCTCAGTGTCTCCGCAAACCATAAAAGAAGTTAGTGGGACGTAAAGTGAAGAATATTAACATTATTACATTTCAGATTTTTTAAATTCAGTACCTCAGGGGCAATGATCAAAAATATTCAATGATGTGCAGGACCTTAGGGGCAGTGATCAAGAATATCCAATGATGTGTGGGACATTAGGGGGAGTGATCGAGAATATCCAATGATGTGTGGGACGTTAGGGGCAGTGATAGAGAATATCCAATGATGTACAGCAGGACCTTACATACAGTGATCAAGAATATCCAATGATGTACAGCAGGACCTTACATGCAGTGATCAAGAATATCCAATGATGTACAGCAGGACCTTACATGCAGTGATCAAGAATATCCAATGATTTGTGGGACATTAGGGGCAGTGATCAAGAATATTCAATGATGTACAGCAGGACCTTACATGCAGTGATCAAGAATATCCAATGATGTACAGCAGGACCTCAGGGGCAGTGATCAAGAATATCCAAACACAGTGCTTCAAAAACCTCTTAGCAATAAGGTAACAGCCCAACAACACTTAAGATTTTCACATACGTAAGACAGCTCAACATTAATTACATTGGACAACGTTTTGACTGTCGCCCATTCAACCAATAAAACTGAAACCCCATACTTCAACAACATAAACACACGGAGAAACTTAAAAACACTAGTCAATTGGGAATATTTAATGACATTTCAACTGCCCTCATTCAAGTCATTATTTTTACTGTTTTCAACATGGTTCATTTTGAATCAAATGTCAACTGTTGTTTACATGCTCATACTTCGACGAACTATTTTGTTTGAGTCTAAAATATAATTAGTCAACATAACCATCCAAGTTGAATTACGACGTAATGCAACATTTTTACATGAGCTGATCATAAATCACATACAAAATTTCACATCTTGAAGCCATTTCTGATTAGACTGCACCAGGACTGTAATATTAAGGTCCGGAGTAAAAAAAAATTTTTTTTTCCCCCCCAAGGAAATTAATACAAATTTGGAATGTTTTTTCCACATTATTTTACAATGTAAAATACACGTACAGTAAATTGCAATTATATGTATTCTGCATTCATTCTCAACATTTGTACATACATTTTAAACTGTCTTTGAACTTAGCACCAAATAAGACTTTAACTACCATTATTGTCAATACTGTACAAAGGACGGCCTTGTTTTGAGTGAAAATTCACCGATGTGTTCACTAGTGTAACATTTTTTAAAATTAATTTTGATATTTTATTAATTATAAGATCTTGTAAATGTTTTTTAATGTATTCACTCAGGTAACATATTTTTATAACTTCCAACCAGACGTCTGGTAGAATTTTGAGGTATTTGATACGAGTGATGATACCCCACAGAAGAGGCGAAACATGTCTCAACGATTTTTAATGCTGCTTAACTAATGTGTTAACATCTTGTACTGTATTACTGCTTAGTACTATTACATTTTTCCTAGACTTGAAAATGTTAGATACTGTATTTATCAGCCCTTCTGGAAGAAAAGTGATTTCCAGCTTGGGTAAGAGCCGTCGCTACAAATGCGTGATTACAGGAAAAGGCTTTCCTGAACTTCAAAGGATAAGTTGCACTTTCGGGCAGCAAACTGTTCGCTTCAGGAATGTTGAGTTTTGCTTGCTGGTTAGCAGCAAGATTGCTGAATAGCAGAGTGAGCCTGTTTGCGCTTGTATTTTTCATTCTATTCAGAAGGTAGAAATGTATTTTGTGTTGATTGGTACACTGAAGTGTAGCTAATATTTGTCATAGTAGGTTATATCTGGATTAGGAACATAACCATGTAAAATTGACTACTGTGGTGCATATTTGTCTTGTGTTAGCCTGGTTATGGATACGGAAAATGTTATAAAATTCCTTAAAAGTGAAGACAAAATTAAAATCTGTCGGAAAGTGGACTGGCATAAGTGCGTAGATGTCGCGAATGTTGAAACACACACCTTTGAGTTTCGACTCGATCACTCAAGTTGGTCAAGTTTTGTTCGATTCAAAACGGCGGCCAAAGTCATTCCTCGCAGTTGCACATAAGTCGAGTGTAACCTCCAATTCATCGTCAAAGAGTGTGACCAGAAAATAATGTTTAATAACCCACTGCTCCAAAATAAAAGGCTACTACGAACATTTGTTTTAGAAAGAGTGTGATCTGCAATAATACTATGATATTTTTGTTGGCTCCTGTGCACATGTTTTCATATTTGTTGTCTTGTGTTTTTCATACCTTTCTGTGTACCAGTACCTGTTATTTTATAATCGCCAGCGGAAAAGGTTTTCATTTTGTTCTCTCGTGTTTTTTAGGCCTATAGTTTTCACTGTAACTGCGGATTCACGATGTAAAATGTCCTCATGTCAGAAAAAATCATATCTAGTATTTCCATATCCCTGCTCGATAGTTTTTATTGGTAAATTCATTATTACATTTTCTCGCTTAACACGTTCTTTTTCCTTGTGACCTGCAGAAACGTCTTAACGAGGTCTCACTTTATCAGTATTTAAGATGGCTTGTGACACCAACTTTCTATACAATAATTAACAAATAATTATTGAAAGGTAACCCTCAACATAGGCTTCAGGAAGTTACTACTGCTTACTACACATTGATAAAATTATGTAACAATAATAAGTGACACAAACCAGAGCAGTGTTCCACAAACTCTTCTGTAATAGGCACTTGGAAGTCCTTCATGTGATTGAACTTGAAGGTCATGGAGTCACGACCAGTCGTACAGGCAACCGGAAACTCAGGATCAACCACAGGTGGCACCACTATACATTCAGGATGGTTCCAAAATGTATACTGACAAAATACGAAGTTGGACAGGGACAGAGGAAGTCCAGATGCTTGTTTAATAGTTACCTGTGAGGAGAAAGTTTACATATGATATTTGAAGTCCACTACAGAATTAGAAATCCACTACAAAAGCTGAAATTTTGAACAAGCCCTCTTTTGAGTCATTTTCACTTTACCTTATTTTATATGAGTCAGTGCATATCAGAAGTCATCAGATGTGATTTTATTGGATTTAAACTCTTATAGTGCCAGGTGGCTGATCTATCAGCCATGCAAGCTGCTGCTAAAATGCCAGGGGCCGATCTATCAGCCATGTTTTTCTTTCGCCAGTATCTTCATTCCCTGCTGCATGATGGCAGCATAAGTAATACCAACAGAAAGATTGAAGCTTTTACTCTCTAGAAATATCGATAACGTGCGATATCGATATCAGTGAAGTTTTACAAAAGCTTTCTTTCAACACATTGCAAGTTTAACGTGTGGTAGCCCTGCACTCTGCTGCTTTGTGTCACTTGCTTGTTATCTCACTTGTATATAGGTTTGTCTGTTTACCTCCAACAGTGTAAAGATGGCTAAGTATATGAAAGAGGATGAAATATGCAATGTTTTAACATTTAGTGATTCATTAGAGAGTGATTTATCACCCAATGACAGCGACGACTTTGCACCTTCTGACAACAGTCCGCTGCGTAGGCAGTGCCATGTGACGGATGTACATCCGACGCAGGTAGGAATAATTCCAAGTAGCTCTGATAGTGAATGCAAACTGACAAATGTTTCATCAGATTCTGTTGATAGTTTGAACAGGGATTGGGAGGAAGTTACAGGTGACACAGATAATCCACTTAATACCGAATGTCATTGTGTATTTAACCTGCATGTGCATAATTTTGTAAAAATTCATCATTCTCAAAAACTACTGTCAAGAATTATATAAAACTTTAGTTTTTGTTCAAAATTAACACTCCGTTAATGCAGGGTAGGGGTTCCCTGCTGTTTAAACGTTTTGGTGAATTTTGAATTTTATTGAGAAGCGTGAAGGGTTGTTCTCCTGGACATCGTCCGCGCAGAGTGGAGTCATTGTTAGTCACTGCCGAAGCATGTACATGAGTAGACGTTTGTTGTTCTTCTCCTGGGCGCCGAGTTCCCGCCTATGCGTGTGACCGTGTGACTATTTTAAGTTATATTCTTGACTTTTGTTGGTGTTGCTCTTGTTATACCTTCACCTATTACTCATTGTTCTTTTTATATTCCTTTTTAGGAATGGTATGCTTTAGAGCATATGATGGATTTTGAAAAGGAAGAATAATGCATCAGGGACTTGCTAGCTTAGTACTTTTCACTTTGTGTATTTTACTTTTTCTACTTTTACTATTTTTTACTACTGTTACTATTGTACTTCTTCTTTATTGATGTGAATTTTACTGTAGTGCTTATTATACATTAAAAAAATAGAAAAATACAAAGATGTTATAAAATGAACACTACGGGGAATCTCCACCTATGCGTGTTAGGACGTATTAAAAAATCAGGAATATGAGCAAGGAAATATTACTTCCCCAACTTGTTTATTTTAATTCAGGTCATGACAAAAATTAAATAACTTTAAGTAAACAATAGTACTGTGAGGAAGATTTTCAGGCCCTTTCTCCTTCAATAGAACAAAAGAGACACAATTTATTCACTTATTTGTGCATGATGAGGGAATCCCCGCCACGCGTGTAATTATTACGTGTGTAACGGAGTGTTAAGTGAATATTCTCACAAAGGCATCACACATGTGATGAAAATACACTATATACATAAAAATTAGGTCAAATTTGAAATTTAAATTTTTCAAAAAAATAATAAAAAATTCAAACATTTTTAAATTAAGAAAATGATACTCTACTGCAATTATATTGACATTCGTGTGTTCTCTATTCACCTGTGTGCTGTAAAAAAAAAAAAAGAACAGGGATTTACCTCCAAAAATGTAAGTAGGAGAATGTTTTTCCTTAGTGTGTGCATTTTCATTAAAATTCATTAAAATTCTTAGCGCAACCACTACATTACAGCCTGGCATCAAAAGGGTAAAGTGTCAGGTCAGACTTATCCATTTTATATATATATATATATATTCAGACATTCAAAAGACCTACGACAGTGTCCCTCAGAACAAGATCACTAGTTGCTTTACGTCGCACCGACACAGATAGGTCTTATGGCGACAATGGGACAGGAAAGGGCTAGGAGTGGGAAGGAAGCAGCTGTGGCCTTAATTAAGGTACAGCCCCAGCATTTGCCTGGTGTAAAAATGGGAAACCACGGAAAACTATCCTCAGGGCTGCGAACAGTGAGGTTCGAACCTACTATCTCCCGAATACTGGATACTGGCAGCACTTAAGCGACTGCAGCTATCTAGCTCGGTCAGAACAAGATCTGGAACTGCAAGCAAGACCAAAATACCTGACTGACTGACAAATTGAAGATGCTATACCAGAATTGCTACAGCTGTGTACAGACAGGCAATGGACAATCAAAATGGTTTGAGACAAAGAGGTGTCCAACAGGGAAGTGCCCTGTCACTACTCGTTGTTCATAGCAGTAATGGACAAGATCATAAAGTCTATCAAAAAAATGAACAGCAGAGCAAATGCCCTGGTATTTGCTGATGATGTGCTGTTATGAGGAGGAAAAGAAGCTAAAGTACAGAAAAAACCAACTGAGTGGAACAATATGTTCGATAAATTTAAGATCAAGACAAGCAAAACAAAAAAACTGTAGAAATGACCATCAACAAGAAAAGAACAACCTCAAACCTCTTTTTGGAAGGAACAAAACTAGAATCTTGGGCCGATGATCTTCGATGTTAGGCCCCTTAAAACAACAAGCAGCAAACTAGAATCAGGTTTGCGCTTCAAGTACCTCGGAAGTACAATCTCTAAAAACAATATTGTCAAGCAAGAAATACTCGGGACACAGAAAGCATCAAACTTGTACAATCAAGTCAGAAATCTACTCTAGGACTGCAACATACCACCAAAAACAAAAAAACCTGTACCACACCTACTTTGTACAGATTCTCGAATATGGTTTAGAGACATGAACTCTACTAAACAATGACTACAGTAGAATTCAGGCAACAAAAATGAGATTCATTAGAACTACAAATCAAACTAATTGAGAGGACAAAATCAGGAATGAAGTAAACAGGAAAGTACCTGGCACTGAGGTCCTTATTATCAGAGTAATAAGGAAGCAGAAAATACTTCGACTAGGAAAAAGACCAAAGTGAAGGCCAAGGAAATTCTGGATAGACACAGTGAAATCTAATATGGAGGAGAGAGGTCTCAAATGGGAAGTTGTCCTGGAACAGAAGATATAAGCAGACAGGAAGAGATGGCAAGAGCTTGTACACCACGCCCGGGAAACTGGAGTTGTTGGAAAATGATGATGATGATGATGATGATGATGATGATGATGGAGTAACAACCATTAAGCTGATCCTTCAGTTATATTGTGAATGTGACAGCAGTGTTGCGAATACAGAGAAAATGGATGGAACGTTTCATAGAAATGATTGCTGCATAGAAGTCAGACTCATTGGTTCAGAGGGTCCCGGGTTTGATTCCCGGCCGGGTCGGGGATTTTAATCACTTCTGATTAATTCTTCTGGCTCTCGGATTGGGTGTTTGTGTCCATCCTAACACTCTTCTCTTCATATTCAGACAACATACCACAGTACCAACCATCACAGAAACATGCACTAGTGATTACCGTACATCCTTCCATATAGGGTTGGCGTCAGGAAGGGCATCCGGTCGTAAAACAGGGCTAAATCACCATGCGCGACGCAGTTCTCACCCGCGACCCCCCGGGTGTGGGTAAAGTAGTAGGAAAAGAAGAAGAATTGAAGAAGAAGAACAAGAAGAAGAATATGTGCGCAATAGAAATACTGCTCTTCCTCAAGCATTAAAAAAAAATTGGGGCTAGAATGTAGATTTAGTTTTCACAATTCTCAGAAATCTATGTTAAATCCAATCCTACATATATTTTTTTTTTAAATAGTAGGGCCTAGTACTTCCAAATTTGAGTCAATTTCCTATGGACACAGACATATTCTAAATATTTTCAATAATTCAAAAATTGAAAACTTTGACAGAAAATGCATTGAACTTCTGTGCTGTGTAGTAAGTTTATTTATTTTCTCTTTTTGGGTTCATATACAGCAAGCTGACATTCCTTGATTTAGAAAAGGCTTATGTTAAGTGTTCCCAGAGCAAAAGTATGGAATGTAATGCAACAGAAAGGATTTGGAAAACAAATGATAGAATATGTGTAAGCATTGTACAAAAACTGTAGAGCAGTGTCTAGACACATGTGGGGAGGGCAGAGTGGTTTTGGAATGAAACTAGACTATGACAAGGAAGTGCGCTGCCATCACTGTTATTCATTATGATTATACATGAAATTGTGTACGAGACAAAATTAAAATATGAGGTCAGCAAGCTGAAGGTGATGCTGTTTGCAGATGATATTGTGGCGAGGGGAGCAAACAGAGAGGCAGTACAAGAGTAACTCAACATGTTAACTGAGATTATTGAAAATTATGGATCGAAAATCAGCTTGGAAAACAGCAAGACAATGGTGTTGATTAGGGGAGAAATGGAAAGGAATTATAAAAATAAAGGGACAAAACCTTGAAACTGTGGAGAGCTTCAAGTACTTGGGAAGTGAAGTGATGCAGGATGCAGTGCTGGACTTGGAGATTAGTAAAAGGATTCAAAAGAGCAGAGTGTGAGAAACCTGGTATGGAGGAAGGAAGTACCAATGATGTGATGTATAAGATGTACCATTGTCCAGTCTCACTGACATATGAAACGGAGACCTGGACTCTGACAAAAGGATAGGAGAATAAAATACAGGTCAGTGATGGACACAGTAAGGATTGAGAAAGTCAGGAACAAGCTCAGAGAGCAAAAGCTCTCACAGCAGAATGGAGAGGGATCAACTTACATGGTCTGGACACGTTAAAAGGATGGAAAAGAGAAGGATGCCGAAGCAGATCACTGAGACCCAGACAGAAAGAGGGAGGACAAGAGGGAGACCAAGATTAATGTGGCTGAAAACGGTCAAGAATAGCATACTAACTAGAAGAAACCTGGAATGGAACATAGTTAAGGAGAAACAATGGTGTTCCAATAGAGGAAGACAGGAAGTTGCCATAAACATCCCAACCCGGTGAGAGCTGGACAAGGGAAATGGATGATGATGATGATGATGATGGTACAGTAAGCTGAAGGGTTTTAAATTATTTGTAATACTTTTAGAATATCTGCTGCCACACAACAGCCCATTTTAGGCCTTCGTTCACCAAGAACACAGCTGCCCAGCCAGACAGCGACACAAATCCTCAGCCGTATTGCTTGACATTCATGACCAGAAATCAAAATTGAGAAGAGTCTGCCTTTTTTAATACCAGAAATTATATTATCTTTAAAAAAAAAGGAAATCTCCAAAATATTTCTCAGAAAAACAAACATAATAAAACAATTAATGATGACAAAAACTCCACTCCCACATATCACTCCCACCATAGCCTTAACCCTCCCACCTCTATTATGTCTACTCCTCAACAGCTGCCCACAACACTCAAGTCAGTTGTCAGCAACACACCAGTGTAAGACATGATTACCATTCTAAAGGGACTGGTAGGGAAGTGAGTACTGGACTCTTTTTTTTTTTTTATTATTATTATTATTATTATTATTATTATTATTATTATTATTATTATTATTATTATTATTATTATTATTATTATTATTATTATTATTATTATTATTATTCAGAAATATTTTGAAACAAAATCTTAAAGCTTAACTGGTGAATTTTACATCTGTACAGCAACCAAATCAATACTACGAAGATTTTAAGTTGTTTTCGGACATATCAAAGTATAAAATCTAATTATCATGTGTACAATACTGAGAGGAGTTTCTGTTGCTAGGATAACAACTATTACCTCACAATAAGAAAGTACAAATTAGTCAGTTTCCATAAAGAAATTTTAACTCATCGAATTTTAAATGTCACTATAATATATTTTACTATTTGAAATACCATCACCACAAGATGTAATGTACAGCAATTGTACATTAAAAAGTAGACAACAGTGTTACAAATACTCAGTGTTCCATTAATTTTTAAATTTTTTAGAGTGTTTGTTTGTTTGTTTGTTTGTTTGTTTGTTTGTTTGTTTGTTTGTTTGTTTGTTTGTTTGTTTGTTTGTTATTTGCCACATATTTTGGAATAACTTTGTATTTTCTACACGCTGAAGATTTCTCCAACAAGGAATGAAATATGTACTTTTAATTTAGATTAGTTAAAAACAGTATCTCTTTTAAAAAGATACAACAATATTCTGGTGTTGGAAAAGGTCGACTCTTCTCAATTCTCACTTGAGTATTACGACAATATGTATGTTAAAAATAAAGTTCGTTACATACAATTCATGACCAGGTCAGCTGCCTCACATGCCAGAGAGAACCTCAGTTTGTCTTGCGAGACTGAATGAATCTCATTCCTGTTCCCAGTCCAGAATTAACATCCCTGGACTAATCTGGAACCAAACGTAGGGCCTCTGAGTAAGAGGCAGGCATGCTACCCCCCTACACCATGGTGCTGGAACACCTTTTAATTGAAATCAGCATTTTATTTGCACAGAAATAAGAGTAAAGTGAAAAAGGCTGTACAAAAATCTTTATCTGGGCATGTAAACCCTCACTTTGTTTTGTACTGCATTGGCATGATCTGCTAGTGATAACAGAATGTTGAAACTGACAGCAAGACACCCAAGTGGCATCAGTTCAGAAGAGACCCAGTTCGGCAAGTAGGTATATGATATTAACCTTTATCGGTCAAGCGGTCGAAATATCAACCAGAGAATTATCCCTCGAAAAGGACAAGCGGTCAAAATTTCAACCATAGCCAAACCCAAACAAAAGGACGAGTGGCCGATATATCAACCACATACTTTATCTCGCATTTTGCCGTGAATTCTGGCTTATGAAAATGATCTACTCGTTTTGTTACTAATATATGAGCCGCAGTAACGTGCAATGCCGTGAATTATGGCTTATGGAAATATGCAGTTTGTTAGCTGCTTTTCCTGATACAAATAAAGGAATTAGTTCCTTAAAAGCAGTCTGGACGTGCGATAGAAGGGAGATATTATTAACAAAGTGAAGCGAAACCTGTACACAATGAGCTGGAAAGGTAAGAGGGAAGTTTATTTGGTAACTAACATGCATAACCCCCCACCATCCGGCCACGGTATGGATGACAATAGGATTGCACCAAAGCCTGCAATAATCAAGAACTGCAATGCACATATGGGTTATTGTGACAAGAGTGATCGTATGGCCAATAGTTACGATATTTCCCGCTGAACGCCTTCATCAATCACACATTGTGTGAAGGAAAGCTGTCTCACAAGGAGTTTCGTGAGCTACTTCTTAGAAATCTAATACATGCTGCTCAAGACATGAACCCAGAACTATCATTCACTAATCTTGGCAGACCGGTTACTAGCATTGCAGGTCTCTCTCGCCTTGAAGTGAAAAGTTCTAAACATTGACCACAGGAGGGATCACCTCGCAGGTTCAAAGTGTACGCCGAGAAGAAGGGAAAGGCACCAAGATCGAACTTCCATTGTGAGAAATGTGGTGTAGTACTTTGCATGTATCCTTGTTTCAAAATGTACCACACCAAATGTACCTTTTAAAAGTCCATGTTTTCACCTTCTTCTTTATGAAATCATTCATTCGTTTGAAAGTTGTTTTTGCACCTCGAGAAGTGTAATGTGATATAAAGCGATAAGAACAAACTAACTTGCTACTTCCTTGTGGAGTCTTCACCTCTGCATGGCCTGTTTCCTGTCATGGCGTCAGCGCATTAGTTTTCTGTTCTGACCTCGCCTGACCTTAGAACATAAATTGCCACGTCAAGCAATACTACTGCTCCATATCTAGCGAATGACTCAGGGAGGTTTTCATGTCATTTCGAAGGTTTTCTTACATGCAATATTGTGTACAGTGTGTGCGAATTCAGAGATAACGTAGTGTAATATGCAATTAATTGGACTTATTAATAAATTGTATTGTTTTATAAATCATATACTATCATCACATTCTCCATTTTGTATGGAATAATCCAATCCTTATTCGAAGTTGTTCTTTCAAAATCTCTCATTTCTATGAGAGTATAAGCAAGACAGTCTTGTTCATACTGTCATTAGAAAAGAAAACTTCGACCGGCATGGGCTCGGACCTTACTAATACTCCCTCCACCAAGGGACGCACGCACACGCACGCCCATCCGATAAAGGATAAGTAACTGGATAAAACAACTAGTGATTCGACATATGTGTGTGCTCTGTTTTCCAAATGACTTACGCGACAAACTATCTGGCTGTTGGTAGGTACTTCCTCTTCATCTCGCCCACTGTCTCCAGAGCTCTCTGATGCAGCTTCACCAGTACGGTCCTGAGGAAAACTGCCACTCAGTCTACGCAATTCCACCTGGGAAACAAGACAAAAAATATACAGATTTATTCAATAACATCAAAAGGGAAATCTAATATGAGAACAGAATAAAACTCTAAACTATTATTTTCTGAAGAGTAAAGATGCTGTGTTGTAACAAACAAACAAAAACTTCTAAATTGATCTCTATTTAACAAAAGGAATTTTATGAAGCAAAGTCGTATACAGAATGATAGGAACATTGAGAAGATAAATATATACACAGGTCAGTGTGGAAAGAGAGAGCAACAGAACAAAACTACAAAAGTACGACGACAAACTCCATACCCTCCGATATTGCCATCTTCAAACAGATTGGCTCTCTCCTCATCAATCCCACTTACTCTACATCCATTACGTTTTAGACCCTGACTAGCTCTCATTTCTGGTTTCACCAGGAGGGTAGGCTTCAACAGTCATTAAGGCGTCACTTTGACAGATCCTCAGTCTAAATAAGGAAAGTGTAATATGAGAAGAAAGCCAGGTAAACATAGGAAAACGCAAGAGATAAAAAATATAAAGATGAATACAGGTTGTAAAAGATCAGAACACAAAAACACAAAAGGAGAAAAGGAACCCAGCAGGTCAGTAACGGAAAGAAACGAACAGGTGCAAATCAAGTCATATAAAGAAAGACAGGAACGACGAAAACATCACATCTTCTTAATGTTCTGTGCAGTAGTTACATTTCATAAGATATACAAAAAAATCTCAGACACTTGAAAGTGACTGTCCTGAGTGAAGTTTCTCTTATAGTAGGTAATCTATTTGGCTGTCGTATCTGTACTGGTGCAAGTATTCGTAATTAACTGGGAGTAGATTTGGAAAGGAAACGATGATGGACTGTATGTTACGTACCATCTCAGCTTTTGCTTAGAGCTTAAGAGGGGTGGGGAAACCCATCAGAAAACATTTTCCAGATAATCAAAAGTGGATGGGGCTGCTACATCTAAAAAGTGAAAATCCAAGACACTTCACGTTTCTCTTGAAAATATGCAAAAATTAAAGGAGGAAAATACATCAGTTATTTTCCTTGTATTATAGTGTAGTAAATATTGAAAAATAAAATCCATAACATTTCAATCAAAGCAATTAACAAAGGAAACTAATATGTATGATTAATAAATAACTCAAATCAAGATGTTCCTTCTCCATTTTTGTCATGCTGTGCCAGTGCTCAAATCATAGATTTGTTAAGGTATTCTTTTTTCTTTAAGTATCTCCTGGTTAAACTGTAAAAACAATGAATTTAAAAGATAAGTCTTCAATGTCACACATGCCTCGAATGTGTCAATGTCCAGTTTATTTCTTCCCTCTGTCAATAACAAGTTTATAATTGAAAAAACAACGTTCCACAGAGGCATTGTCTCCAGAAAGAATAAAGGGGAATTCTAACACAGATGAAAATGCTATAACATTGATTCCTTCGACATTAAATTTCTTGAAAACTGGTACCCACTTTATCTTCCATCAACAGATTAACAGTGGAAATGGAATTCCATATCTACCACTTGGATTCTATTACTTTTTCTATGAGTTTATACTAGGGTATTGGTCGTTGTCTATATGAATGACATATTATCCGCACACTTTATCTTGATGCATTTACACCCTAGTGCTGAATCGGTCGACCTCGGCGATCTTCGAGATTCGTACTGGCAACCTTTGAAACACAAACTATGAATCACTTAAGCATCGTTGTGCGACATCTGGCATACACTTTACGTACTAGTACTGTTGTTGTTTACACAACAAAGCCAAAGTATAGATTTCATGTTAGGAACAAGATTCGCATCGAGAAATGTTTTATAATGTTATATAATGTGTACATGACATCGTTGTTGGCTTAAGATGATAACGGTTTAGAAATTTCATATCGATCGATCATATTCTCTATTCAATTCAGATTTCATTTTCATTCAGTTGGCACCACCAGGCAGCACTATCGATACCGGGACAGCTCCCTCGATCATATTCTCTATTCAATTCAGATTTCATTTTCATTCAGTTGGCAGCACCAGGCAGCACTATCGATACCGGGACAGCTCCCTCCTTACTCCTCACCCCCGTACACAAATGCACCAGGTAAAGTGTGCGGATAATAATTATTTACAACAACTGCCAATAATGATTTAGCTACAGGTTATATAATATCTTTTGAGGTTAAACAAAGCTAGAATAAAGACATAAGATCATCAACTGGATTTTTTGAGACCCACTTTTCAATGTAACATACACGCCATAGAACCCGTCACATTGCCAGTGAAATGCTAGATCCATAATATTGCCTTCTTCTTGTAATGTATGGAATAACGACTCAGTTTCTCCAGGTAGATAATGTTCCATTTTCATATCTCAAATGCTGTCAATAAATTTATGAAGCACAGAGAGAAGTTCAACTGCTGTCACTGCTTTGCTTTCAATCTTCTAAATGTAAACGTTGTACATTTTTAACTGACTCTGCAAAAACTTAAGCCAAAGAAGAGAAGTGTTATCATCAAATAATTTGTTCAACATTACCGGGTATCATTCTAATGATCAGAAGTAAAATTTCAAACAAGGAAATATAGAAATGATCCCCTCAACTACCAGTGCCAATTAAAACTACCTATTTTCTGAAAGTCCAAGAATTTGTTTGAACTGAACATCTTCAAAATCACAAAATTATTGCAATCTTGCCACATGGACAGTAGTATATAAGTGAAAATATAAAAATATCTTACACACGACAGTTTCAGTATCCGCTGGTAACGAGTCGCTTGTACTCAATATTATTATGCAGAATAAGCATGACATAGGCCAAACCTAATATGTTTCTATTTAGACTGAATTTTACTTTAGAGAAAACATTATTCTTTCCTGAAGAGTTGATTCTTCCAAAGTTTGTGTTGGTATTATCAGCTGAGAGTGCAATTCTCTTGTCACTTAACGTGAACTTGTGGAAAACTTCTATAATGAAATGTGTGATAATTTCCAAAGTAAAGATTACCGAAGTTCAATATTCTAATTGTTATTCCAACATTTGTTACAAATTAACGGACTCTTGCAATTCACAAACAACTTACTGCACAGCACATGGCACTACTACAATCACAACAACATTCCTGGTCTTTTGACAGGCACATGCAACTTCTTTCTTGCGAATACTTTCCCAACAATTTTAGAAGTACACAGTATGGCCTTGAAATTAAATTTTCTAGAAGAAGCATCATATGCATTTTCTTCCTAACTAACAGTTTTTTAAGGAAATTCAGCACATGGACTACCTACAGATGCATATTTATGGTTACTGAGCCAGCAAGGTTTGTTCTGTAAGTTTTAAAATGTAACCAACAGATGTTCAGGAAATACCTGAACTTCATTTTTATATCATAAATGGTAACTCAGTCCTACAACAAGAAAAATAAAATGCACCTCACCATGTGTTATTTGTAAACAAATATGACAGTGGCCTGGAGTGGAGCAGATGATGTTATTCATGACTGGCTTATGAATACTGACATTGAAATTCAGGATGAAAGTGTGAGAAGTGAAAATAATTCATCTTCAAATGATATTGGTGAAGGTGAATCTGATTTTATTTCCGAAAAGCCAGTGCCAATGGATAATTCAAGATTTGAATAGGGTACAACAACATTAACAGGTAGGAACATCAGTAATGACTGGATTTGAGAACTTGAAGTTAATAAACTTATTGATGTCACATGTACGGCAGTTTGTGAAATTCACTCCATGGTAAAGAGAAGATCCAACAGAATTGTAAGTGGTCAATGAATATCTAACCCCACAGTTCTGGGATTATGTAAAAAAAGAAATCAATGCTTATGTCTATAAATATCTTGCAACTCTGCCAAATTCCCCTCACACTGGTAATATTCCTTTTACACCTCAGTCGATATACTGGCTACTACTAATCCAAAATGGCTCCACCTCAGAAGAAATTAGACCCGCGCAGGCAATGCAGAGTGGTGCAGCACGGGGACCAGTGCTTCAATCATGGCCAGCTTTGCGTGATATGCTCTCGTACCCGATGAGAAGGTCATAAATATTTTCTACAAGAGTGAGTTGTAAGACATACATTTATCTTTGGGCCACCTTAATTTAACTACTTAAGGCAACACTCCGGAGATAAAAAGATATTTTTAGCTAATGCATGGATTTTCACGAAAATTTCTGGGAATGTCACCTACATATAAGTAGAGATATCACAAAACATTTCTTTCATATACAATTAATAGTTTTCCACAATATTTAATTTTTAATTCCATTTTTTTCATGAAATTGAATTAACTGGTGTCCGGATGGCCAGTTTTGTTCTGTACTTAACATCTCTTCAACAGGTACTAAATGTACGTAACACGACCTAATACGTTGAAAGTCTATTTCGATTAGGCAGATACTTCTTCTTTTAAAAGAAATACGCATCGATTTTTCTGTACATAATGTATATAAGGATATATATATCGTACTGAAGTTTGTGTAATTTTCACATTCTAAAATTTTGGACTTAAAAATCCCTACTACTTGAAAAAATTCTGCTATCAAAAATTCCACATTTTCTTAATATAGCTGTGATACATATACAATACAAATTTTGTTACATTTGCCAGAATGTTATGGGAGAAAAATGGGATTTAAATGTAAAATTACAATTGTCAAACAAAGCATTATTACAGTGATAATCGTTTGAATTCAGCAAAATAAATTCGTGACAAGAAAAAAGAAACTCAATCCTTTCAATTTCAGTCATGAAAAAATTTCACCAAAATGACCGAAATACTGATTTTTATCTCCGGAGTGTTGCCTTAAATCCTTGCTGATAGATCTGTACGAAGAACGGGTACTTTAACTAGTTATAAAACAATATCTGGGTGAAAGATAAGATATATTACGCAGCACTTTACTAACCTGAAGCCGACCCGCTACTTCACCTTGCTGGCTGATGATAGGCGTGTGATAGTCTAACTTCACATCATGAAAAAGAACCTCCAGAAAAATGTTAGCAACACCAATTAGATTATGGTTCTCCTGGGACTCAAAGAAAGGATCCATACCTTTCGCAGGCACATCCTATTGAGAAAAACAAAATTCAAATGTAAAATTGACAATAACAGCATACTGAGTAATAATTCCTTTTTAAACTAACATAAAATATTAAAATCTGCAAGTACCTTACACTGCAAGAAACAATTTGTCTCTTTGCTAGAAGCAGAAGCCTGATGTAAACAAGTACACGAGTTAAGGTTATAGCAAGTCGTGCATTTCGAGATAACACAATCAATCATGAGAGTGTCACAGTAATTTCTGACACCAATACCATCTACCTGTCCTGAAAGAAGTTGAACCATATCTCCAATTTGAGAAATTTTAAATATAACGGAACCTGACACTAATAAAATAAAATCATATCACTGCAGGAATGTCTCTGAGAAGCACCAAGTGACACTTCTTTACACCCAAAAGGGTAGGCTAAATGTGGCCTAGTTTTGTTTTGAAGCGATACAACAACTGTTTCCAGTAATGCACATCAATTTTCTGACTTTGTTCCAGCACCACCAGTGAATAATATGTGCAGTGGTAGTGCGTCTTATATCCATCTGTAAAGAGAACTGCGCTTCGTTTGTGGTTTCCAGTCGGTATTTGTGATTTTATTTTGGGTGCTGAGTTTAAGTTAGTATTATCTAGTGAGTCCACATTCAATTAATAGTGTTTTAGGGTCATATTTATTATCAGTTTTGTGCCCTAAATATCTGCCATCTTGTTCACTGCTACAATCATTCCACAGATATCACTACTTAGAGGGAAACTCTTTATATCTATTTTAAACATTTTGCCCTAACTGGCACCCATTTCGTCTCGTCTGCCATCACTACCATGGAGACCACAAAGAAGATGTGCACTCTACTCTCTTTTCACGTGGTTGCCTAGGTCACAGAGCCTGCCCATTTTGTCAACCATCTTAAGAAGGGCAATTTTTGGTACGACGTGTAGACAACCTCCAAGATGGTGTACCCTGGGCAACGGACTGCAAGAGCAGGACGGCAGAAAGTCTACACAAATGGTAACCGAACTAGATCTCGTATCTCTCCCGGTTTTTATGATCTACAAACTTATCCCAACAGCTCCTTTACGAGCCAATTCACACAGAACTCAAAATGCAATGGACCTTGTGCCCGTGTCCTACAACTGAACATTGGAGGCATATCCAAAGATAAATGCGAATACCTGAGTAAATTATCTAAAGAACATAAAATTAATCTCATCGCTCCACAAGAAACCCATCTAAAAGACGATCAGGTAGACTCTAGAGCAAGAATACCCGGTTATAAAATTGTAGGCGTGCTTGGTTCAGAGATTTATGGTTCTATCATGTACATTCGCCAGGACATATCCGACTACAGTGTCACTTCTTGCTACTGACAAAGTATGGGGGTATGACAAAAATGATGAAAACGGAGAAAAGCTATCAGATTGGATGGACCAGAACCAACTTCATCTGTCCTAAGATGCAAAAGACAAAAAAAATCTTTCCATTCTGCTAGATGGCGTAAAGACACCAATCCTGATCTCTGCCTAATAACAATGGATGCTAACCATATTCCTTTAGCTCACACAAGATATTTACTATCAGGTTTTCCACGCAGCCAGCATCGTCCAATTATTTTAACCATCAGTTTACAAGTCGCATTAATTACAACAAAACAGAAACCCGGATGGAACTTCAAGAAAGTGCAATGGATGAAGTATTCTCATGAGGTTGATTCTCATCTTCGCTGGATTCCACCTAAACTAGAGAATTATAAATGCTTTGTTGGAACAATTATTGGAGCAGCAAAAAATAACATACCTCGTGGGTATAGAAGGAACTACATTCCTTGCTGGTATGAAGAGACTGAAGAGCTTGCTAAAGCATACGAAGAAAATGGAGATCCTGCCTTGGGCATGCAGATTCTACAATCCTTGAACACCCAAAAAAAGGGAGCACTGGCATACCACAACACAATGTCTTGATTTTACTCACTCCAGGGAGCAGCAACACCACTGCCGATTTCCAGAACTGAACTTAATCCATCTTCCATCGCACAACACATTAAAAAGAGGACAGAAGATGTTCCGATAGATGCCTACCAGTACAATATTATACAAGACAGTCTTAAAGCAATCAATGATCAGCTGGATGATAACCCATTTTATTCCTCTCCTTTTACGAGTGCTGAACTCAATCAAGCAATTCGATCTTTGAAATCTGGAAAAGCAGCTGGTCTCGATGGTATATTCCCAGAATTTATAACTCACCTAGGAAGTAATGGCAGGAAGTGGCTCAGGAATTTCTTCTCAGATATCGCCAAAGGACAAACACCACCAAAGTTCAAAAATTGCGAAAATCATCGCAATCCTTAAACCTGGGAAACCAGCAGACGACCCAGCAAGCTACCGTCCAATTTTACTCCTCAGCGTTTGCTATAAAATTCTGGAATGCCTAATTTATAACAGAATATACTGTACATTAGACAGCAGAATACCACCAGAACAGGCTGGATTCAGGGAAAAACGAAGCTGTTGTGAGCAAGTCTTAGCTTTAACATCCTTTATAAAATCAGGTTTCCAACGAGGATTGAAAACATCCGTGGCCTTCATCGACTTACCTGCTGCGTATGAGTGTGGATTGATGGATTAATGTTGAAGATAAAACAAGCACTACGTTTAGAAGACTCACTGCCCTGTTATCTACCATGTTAAGGAATCGTTATTTCAGAGTGTGTTCAGGTGACAAGATGAGCAAGTCGTACACCATGAAGAATGGCCTTCCTCAAGGATATGTCTTAGCCCCATTGTTCTTCAACCTATATACAAGTGATGTACCAGAAACAATGTCCCGTAAGTTCTGCTATGCTGATGACTCCGCCATAGCAATTCAAACCAACCATCTTGAAGAAGAAGAAGAAGAAATCCTGACACAGGATCTACAAAAACTAGAAAAGTATTTCAAACAATGGAGGCTTTGCGCAAACCCGTCAAAAATGGAGGTCACAGCTTTTCACCTTAACAATAGAATCTCCAAACAAGAGCTGAACATTACATTCTGCAGAAAAAGGGTGAGAAACAATCCTAACCCCAAATACCTGGGAGTTACTCTGGACCGTTCTCTGACTCACAGAAAACACTTCGAGAATAGTGCAGGAAAATTTAATACCAGGTATAACACATTCACAAACTAGCTGGCACAACATGGGGTGCTGATGCAAGTACTCTTCGTATGGCAAGCCTTGCACTGGTCTACTCTGTTGCCGAATACTGTGCACCGGTACGGTATAGAAGTGCTCATGCTCACAGAGTGGATACTCAGCTCAATGAGACCTTAAGGATCGTAACGGGCACATTAAGATCAACCCTGTGCCATGGTTGCACGTACTGGCAAGTACACCTCCTCCACAACTAAGAAGACAACAAGCTGCTGCCCAAACTTGGAAAACTTACATCTGTCCTGACTTTAAACACCTTCCGATTCAGTCAGTGCTGAGTAATCCACCAACCATGCGTCTGAAATCCAGGAAGCCCATTTGGGATGATAACATTATTAAGCAGCCAGGGCCTTTCAACATCAACAAAGTCTGGAGAGATTTCTCATCATCTCATCAAATCTAATTAGATGATCCTTCCCAGCATGTTCCAGGAACTGATCTACCAAGAGCTATGTGATGCCAACTAAACAGCGTACGAACTGGTCACGGTAGGTGCAAAGCAACGCTGCACAAATGGGGATGGCTAGATTCACCTGCTTGCGACTGCGGAGCTCAAGAAGAGACGATGAACCACATCATTCGGGAGTGTCCACAGCGTAGCTTCACAGGTGTTTGGGAAGAGTTCATGAAAGCATCAACTCCAGCACTTTCCTGGCTGAAGAGTCTTGATATTCATTTTTGATTTACTACGTACATATTTGTGTTAAATAATGTAGATCATTTGTTCCATATGAAATATATATATATATATATATATATATATATCAATTTTCTGCGAGAGTTTATGCCTAAAACTCAGATTATTAAAGATGACCAAGGGAATATCATCACAAATGCAGTGGGCATCACCAAAGTATGGAGAGAATACTGCATCAAGCTGTTCACTGATGACCCACAACCAATGCCAGGTCACCAGAACCCAACAGACTTTGAACCAATGATCCTTAGAAAAGAAGTGGAACATGCAATAAAAAACCTCCGGAACTGGGAAACACCAGGCCAAGATAGAATCACTGCTGAAATCCTAAAGAACATGGGTGACCTAGGTGTCGACATCTTGCACAAGTTATGTCAGAAGATATGGACATCTGGAAATTGGCCGGACCAGTGGTGCCACTCCGTCTTCGTACCACTGTTCAAGAAAGGTTCTCCACTTGACTGTGCAAACTATCGAATGATAGCCCTCCTCTCCCATGCAAGTAAAATAATCCTCACGGTGCTGAACGAGAGGCTGAAGACCTTCTTACTTCCACAAATCTCAGAGGAACAACCGGGTTTGTTCCAGGCAAAGGAACTCATGAGCAGATCCTAAACATCCGGCAGTTCATACAGAAGACAAGGGAGTACAATATCAAGATGTTCCTGTGCTTCGTGGACTACAAGAAAGCCTTCGACAAGGTAAAATGGTCAAAACTCTGGGCTATACTCATTGAGATGGGGACGCCGAGACATTTAGTGTACCTGATTCAACAATTGTACTCTTCGAATGCTGTGACAGTGAGAGTTAATAGTGACTTCTCAGACATCTTTTCTACTTGTGCTGGAGTGCGACAAGGTTGCATTCTTTCCCCCCTCCTATTTAATTACTGTTAATTAATGTTTTTTGTTTTACGTCCCTCTAACTACTTTTACGGTTTTCGGAGACGCCGAGGTGCAGGAATTTAGTCCCGCAGGAGTTCTTTTACGTGCCAGTAAATCTACCGACACGAGGCTGTCGTATTTGAGCACCTTCAAATACCACCGGACTGAGCCAGGATCGAACCTGCCAAGTTGGGGTTAGAAGGCCAGCGCCTTAACCGTCTGAGCCACTCAGCTCAGCCCCCTCCTATTTAATGTATACAGTGAGTATATTATGAGGGAGATTCTCGAGGACTGGAGTGACGGCATCACAGTTGGTGGCAGGAAAATTAACAATCTCAGATATGCGAATGGCACTATGATTATTACAATAGATGATCATGAACTAGAACCCATCATGCGAGGGTTAGATGAGCAAAGCAGAGAATATGGTCTTGAAATCAACAATAAAAAGACCAAAGTGATGATTGTAGACCGTTTTAATAACAACAGACCTGCCATAACAAGAACTGCGGATTATGAGGTTGTCAGTCGCTTCGAGTATCTAGGATCTATTGTCGCAAATACGGAGACTGTGAACCTGAGATCTGCAAGCGCATTGTGATTGCGAGAAATTCAACAGCAAAACTTACTCGTATCTGGAAGGACACCTCCATCACTTCCAAGACAAAGCTCACCCTCATACGAACTCTGATCTTCCCTATCGCGATCTATGCAGCAGAAACTTGGACGATGAAGACGGCGGATCGCCACAGGATTGATGCTCTAGAAATGTGGTGCTATAGGAGATTACTGCGAATACCATGGATAGCACACCGTACTAATGAATCGATCCTGCAACAGCTCGGCATCAGAACAAGACTGTCGACCCTTATCTACCATAAATAACTCAGATATTTTGGTCATATTGCCAGAAGACAGGAGGAAATGGAAATACTTATCATAGAGGGAAAAGTTGAAGGCCGAAGACCTAGAGGACGTGCACCATTATGATGGATGCACCAGATCAAGAACTTGACCAGGATGAGCTTACAGCAAGCAAGTCACCATGCCCAAAGCAGAGACTCCTGGAGGAAGATCACCAAAATGATTGTCGCGTGATGCCACTACACCCTTGCAAAGGGTTGGACTAAGAGAGAGAGTGTGCTCTTTAGACTATGAAATACGATCTGCCCAAGCTTCTTCCTGCTTGATCATAATTATTTACATCAGTTGCCTCGATAAGGAATACTGCAACGTATTTGAAAGGTGGACAACCTCTACATAAGGTACATAAAAAACTTTTAAAAAATGGTTCAACCCAGAAAAGGAACTAAATAGGAATTTAACAGACCATGGAAGTTTCACATCTAAGATTGGTTTGAAACATGATGACAATTATTGTGTGCATGCAAGACAGCAGTCCTATGCCCGGAACTCCTACCGCTGAGTTGGAGTTTAACATATGGTACCCTTGAAGGAACTACTATTTCATCCAAAACCTTAAAGTTATTAAACTTACCCCAAGAGGTAAATTCTTCTCCTTCTTCTCTTCATACAGTTCTCGCATGTCGATCAACTTGTTCTCTAACTTCTCCATCGACCACACCTGACTACCAAGTCCTTTCCGTTTAACCAAAATTGCTGGCTCGCTAACAAATGAACCTTTCTGTAATACAAAAAATGGAAAATCAAATACTCATAAATACGTCTTTCAATGAAATCTGTGATGCAATGTTACCTAGCAACTGCGCAGGCTATGATGTGAAGTACCGATGAATGGCCACGACGTACAGATCCATGGCCTATTCAGCTCTCTTCATACAGATCCACAACATGTGTAGCTCTCTTTATACAGATCTATGGCTTGCATAGATCTCTTTATACAGATCCACGGCATGTACAGCTCTCGAGGTGCTGTTGCTAGGTAACATGTCACACATTTTGTTACATCACACTATTTCGTTACACAAATTTTCGGATGACGCCCAGCTCAAAGACATTTATGTCCAAAAAAATCACATATTCAGTATCTACTCATTGAGATACTGTAAACTGTGCAACAACAAAATCTAAATGCTATGCATAATCTAGAGGATAAAATGATTCACTCAATAACAAGACAATAGTAATAGTAAACAGCAAAACAAGGGGGAAGAATTAATCTTTTCTTTCTTTCTTTCCTAATCAGTTTACCTACCAGGGTTGGTTTTTTCCTCAGACTCAGCAACGGCACCTCAAGGGCAGTGTTCTGGAGCATGGGACACTGTGTCGGGTAATACAACTGGAAAGGAGGACAAGTACTTTGACCTGGCGGCCTCACCTGCTATGCTGAACAGGGGCCTTGCAGGGGGATGGGAAGATTGGAAGGGATATACAAGGAAGAGGGAAGGAAGCAGCCGTAGCATTAACTTAGGTAGCATCCTGGCATTTGCTTCGAAAAGAATTGGGAAAATCACGGAAAACCACCTCGAGGATGGGTGAGGAGGGAATCGAACCCCCCTCTACTCAGTTGACCTCTCGAGGTTGAGTGGATCCCGTTCCAGTCCTCTTACCACTTTCTAAATTTCGTGGCAGAGCTGGGAATCAAACCCGGGCCTCCGGAGGTGGCAGCTCATCACACTAACCACTACACCACAGAGGCAGACGGAAAGAATTAATAATCATCTAAATAAGTGGTGAATACTAATAAATTTTCTTCATTACAGAATATTATGTCTTCGATGTTCAGTCTGTAAAACTCTGTGTAGAAACTATTCACTTCTATCCACAAGCCCTCACTTGTATATATACATTAAAATGTAAATTTTGTTGACACTGACCTCCACCTCCATGATAGTAGAAAGAATACTTCTGAGCACATTAAACTGCACTGACCATCAGTGATACCTCAACTACAAAAGGGCTCAACCCTTGAAGCCCATGCTCCCTACCACAACAATCTGAAGAAGGTCTTCACTGTTGGGGGTTACCCTACGCAACTCCTTGACTGCCAGATTTCACAAGCCACTGACTTTGTCCCCAGATTCCTCAAGCAACCAAACCCAGTGCCCTTCATAATCATGTATCATCCTGACCTCCATAAAATCAATCACATTTTAAAACAAGCATTCAACCTTCTCTCCTCCTCGCCCTACACCAATGATCATCTTTAGACACCCACTAAAACTCAATCATTTTCACTCACTGTGAACTGCACCAACACCCATACCCACTGAAAAATTACATTGTTTTAACTCTCTCACTTCATTTTAACACCAAAATACAAGCACATCATTGTTTCCGGATTATCACAGAGGAGACTATTTCACCTGTCTGTAAGAATTCTTCCGTATGCAGAAAACTCCTCCGCACTGTCTATTGGTACATTTGTTGTACGCAACCATGTGGCTTCACTGCAAACAATCCATAATCGTCAGATATTTTGCTTCATATGGTTATCACTCATCACTTCCTGTATTTTCAGAAACAGCTTCTGCTTGCAATTGTTGTACACTATAGCCTTGTAGGAAATAGAGTTCTGAAAGTCTTTTAAGCAATGGTATCTTATTTCTGTAATAACATTGTCAACTTTTGCAGTTAAAATATCAGGAAATATATTTTGTGCTGGATCATCTTTCAACAGCCTTTTTAGTTATACTGAGAAAAATCCAAATATTGCAGCAATTAGTGTGTATTTCACTATTTGTTTTAAAAATACATTTCACATTTACGATCCATTTTGTGATATTTTGTGGTTTAAAAACTTGATGTTATTGCATAAGTAGACCAATTAAATGAAAATACAAACAAACAAAATTCATCTATCATTAATACCAAAAAAATACCGCTAGCATAACCTAAGTTTTACCCCATGCAAGTTTGTCATGACTGCACTTCATCAGACATCATCTACCAGCTTTAATGTAGACTCCGCCCCGCTTTCTACATTGGCTTAACTACCAATATTCTAACCAAACGAATATGCTGCTACTGAAGTATCTGCAAACCCTGTAACACGGATCTTCCTATTTCCATTCACACCTGACATCATTACACCACATTAATTTGATGCTCAAATATTTACCCCCATCTTCCCATCCACTTGCCCTTAAAGACTTCAATTGGTGCTCAGGTCTAGGTAACTTCTCCTTTTTCCCATTCTCTCACCTCGTTTATCTCCATCCTCTCTTTACCTCATAACAGTGTCTACTTGTCAACTACGACTACCACCACCCTCCACTAACGAAGGTTGCAGCCAAAAATTTTGTACCAATGTACAGTACTGCTTTTATATGTACTTACAGGGTAAGTCACTGCTCTGTTTCCTATACATATATAAAATTCATTTATACCACTCTCCTAATGCTGTTTAAACCAACAGTATAAACAAACATGTTTACTTCTTTCATGTTATTTGTAAATGCAGTGAAACCTCGTTAGTGCATTCCTCATTAAGATATTTCCCTGCTTAGCATGCCATACATTCAAAGTCACTATTTTTATCGTATTAAATCTGTATAAAAATACCTCACTTACCACGTCATGAATTTTCGCTACTACTGCTTAGTACGATCACACTTTTCCTAGCCCTGAAAATGTTATTTGTTGTCCCTTGTGAAAGGAATGTGATCTCCAACTTGGGTAAGAGCCCTTGTCAAAGTTGCGTGATAATGGGAATTCCTGAACTTCACACGATAAGTTCAACCTTCAGGGAGCATGCCGTTAGTCTCACAAATGCTCAGTTTTCCTTGCCGGTTAGCAGTGAGATTGCTGAATAACGCAGTGAGCCTGTTTGTGCTTGTATTTCCCATTCCATTCAGAAGTTAGACATTTATTTGGTGTTGAGTGGCACAGTGAAGTGTAGCGAATATTTGTCATGTGATAGCCTACATCTGAACTAGGAACATAATCGTGTGAAGTTGACTAGCATGGTACATGTTTGTCTTGTGATAGCCTAGTTATGAATATGGAAAAAGTTGTGGAATTCCTTGCTACTGAAGATAAAATTAAAACCTGTCAGAATGTGGACAGGCATCCGCATCTTTATGCGCATAGAATGTTGAAACTAGCACCTTTGAGTTTCGACTCGATCAATGGAGCCGGTCAAAGTTTCTTTGGATACAAAATGGCCGCCAAAGTAATTCTCTCACAGACGCACATGGTCGAATATGACCTCCAATTTATTGTCTAAGAGTGTAACCAGAAAATAATGTTTAACAATCCACTGCTCTGAAATAAACGGCTTCTCCTGATACTTATTTTAGAAAGAGTGTGATCTGAAATATACTCTGATATTTTTATGGGCACATGTGCAAATGTTTTCATATTTGTTGTCTGGTGTTTTTCATATCTTTCAGTGCACAGCTGTTATTTTATAAGCCCGAGCAGAAAACGTTTTCATACATGTTCTCTTGCATTTCTCACACATTTTAATACCCTCTTCTCATATTTAGAAATTGTAGGTATAGTTTTCACTGTACCCACGGACAGAGAACATAAAATGCCCTCATGTCAGAAAAAAATCATAGTTAGCGTTTCCACATCCCTGTTGGATAGTTTTTATTTGTGTATTCAGTAGTACGTTTTCTCGTTTAACAAGTTCTTTTTCCTTGTCCCCTGCAGAAACACCTTAACGAGGTTTTACTGTAGCTTATGAATACATTATATTGAATCCATCTGTCATTTGTTTCTGTCTGAGATAAAATATCATATTTCAACAGAGGGATGAGATAAAAAGGAAAAGTTACAGTATTAATCTCAGTTCCTTGAAGTTGACCACTAAGACTTCTTTGAACACTGTAGGAAAACAGAGTAAGGTTTTATCACCATCATACATTTTTATCAACCTTTTAGGATGTTGACCAACCAAGTGTCCTCCATAGCTTTGGAAGGGTTAAATATTTTCTAGTCACGCCCATCCCTGACAAGTTAGGAAGGTTGAAATTTCCTATTTTTGTAACATACCTTGGGATTACAAGAAGTGGTCCAAAATTCGTCACTCATTGTTCTACATGGCTGAAGGACAACCTGAAAACATATGTAGCAATTTCAGTGACTTATGGAAAGATTCTTCATAGAACATACCTTGCGATTTGGACTTAGATTAGCTGGAGGAATTTGAAGAGTAACACTGAAAGTTGTTTGTCGGACCATTTCCTCGGCTAAGAAATTAGCTTCCTTCACCAAAGCATTGGCCCGAAGTATGTCAGCTTTTAACTGACCTAAACTACGCTTGAACATCTCGTCTCTGTAAAAAAAACAAAAAAATAATTTTAGTTTCCAAATAATAGTCTAATGATATGCTAATGAAGTGCCATTTGTTAACATCCCCAGAACATGCACATTTAGCATTAAAATATGGACACAGTTCACTTTCTGAAAGTATCAACTGTAACTATAAAATGGTTTACAAAAACCAGAATATTCAAAAACATGAACATACGCAATTTTTTTGCATATGAAAGAAAAGAGTGAAAATCTAAGGATTCTACTTTTGTGGACTGAGAACAGATATTAGAAAACCAGCTCCCCAGATACACAGCATTGGGGATCAATGAAAGAATGAAATCATCTTGCATACCAAAAAAATGAATATAACATTGCATATGATAGGAGTGAAGCATTCTGCACATTCATATTTCTCTCTCCAGTGTTATATTTCTAAACCTAGACAATTTTCTATCTTCTTTGACTGTTTTCTAGAGAGTTTCTGACTTTAGTTCCTGTATTGAAATTGACATAAGTTATATGGTAGTGTAAGTACAATGTGGAAATTTAAGATAATGGAATAGCTTTGGAAGAATATAGAAAAATGAAACACTTAAATCGTTAAAAAGAAAAATCTGCTAATTTCATGACCTTAAAAATTCATGCTGTTTCAAGAATAGGTCAGCATTACTATAAATATTGTAGTTCTACAAGATAATTCTTGGAGTAATTCTCGGTATATTTGTTATGTTGTCAGCGCGGAGGCTGGTTGGATCCACAAATAGCATACAAAGGTTATGCTGTTGTAGGGAAAAACCACAAAATGCAGAAACTGACCATCTAAGAAGCACTTGAAATAAGGTGCTCCCGTAGGATAATGAAAATCTTTTCTTTTTTTTTTTTTGCTAGTTGTTTGACGTCGCACCGACACAGATAGGTCTTACGGCGATGATGGGAGAGGAAAGAGCTAGGAGTGGGAAGGAAGCGGCCGTGGCCTTAATTAAGGTACAGCCCCAGCATTTGCCTGGTGTGAAAATGGGAAACCACGGAAAACCATTTTCAGGGCTGCCGACAGTGGGGTTCGAACCTACTATCTCCCGAATACTGGATACCGGCCGCACTTATGAAAATCTTGTGAAAGGTTACAATCTAATTCCATAGAAAGCCCTAAACCAGGCTATTCCTCACGTAATCTTGAATATTAGTAGTAGTAGTACTGTATTCAATATGTGCACTGCACAGCAGCTATTGTCTTTCAAGATAGCAATAATCATAGTTTGAAAAACTTTCCTCTTTAAGGAGGCATTTTATGGGAATGCAGTATCTGGAAAGGCCAGTAGCCCCCCTCTATGGATCAGTGTAGCGTGTTGGCTTGCAGATCCCCCGTAGCACCAAATAGCTTAATATAATAATAGTGTAAACTCCTGCGAGAAACTGGCGACACTGCTTCTGCATACCATCTAGCGGTTCGAGGAGCTAACTACACCTGCTTCTGCTATCAGCTGTGTCGGCCTATGTTAGAAGTGTCTCATTTGTTCTTCAGATAGTTTTGTGCTTGTTATGTATCACTATTTTGGAAATGGCAGGAAGAGGAGTTATTTGAGCTATGTATGGGGGTTTTAATTACAAAAGACAAAGTGATCGCAAGTCATTTTACAGCTTTCCTAACAACAAAGTGCTGTGAGTACAGGCCTACCTGTTAATGTTTACGTGCCTGTATTCCTTTCTATTTATGTGAACGTAATTTAAAACATTGTTATTATTAAACCTATGCATTTAATTAATTTTTAGGTGTACTCAGTGGGCTGTAAAGAGCAGAAGGGAAGATTTAGATGAAATTCTGAGGGGCAAAGAAAAATGCAGACCATTATGTCATTGGCTGGGCATGTAGGAAGTTTCCCCATGCTGAGTGTAGCGATGCATTGTCATCTTATGACGATGATTATAGCATGGGGGAAATTTGCACATAGAAATGAAGAAGGATGATAATTCTAAAATTATGTTTCCAAATATTTGCGGGGGAAAGTTAGGTGCTAAAATTTTCTTAAAGACCTGACAATGACTATCTGACATTGTACCTTTTTACTCTATGGAATTTAATTACCTAATCTAATCATTGTGAATTTTTGTGTGTATGGCCATTGGCTGCAATAAATTATTACTAAAATTTTCTTTAACAAAACTACTTTACGTTGCACCGACACAGATAAGTCTTATGGTGACAATGGAATTGGAAAGGCCTAGGAGTGGAAAGGAAGCGGCCGTGGCCTCAATTAAGGTACAGCCCCAGCATTTGCCTGGTGTGAAAAACCACCTTCAGGACTGCCGACAGTTGGGTTCAAACCCACCATTTCCCGAATGCAAGAACACAGCCACGCGCCCCTAACCGCACGGCCAATTCACCTGGTTAGGTGCTAAAATATCAGGAACATTCGAAGATAGTTTTTGTCAGTTTTTGTTAGAAAGCACACATGGAATTATAAGAAAATTAACTGACAGGTTTTTGACATTGAATGAATGTAGTGAAGGCATATGTAACAGCTAAGCAAAATTACTGACTAACAAGTTTTTCAAAGTCCTTATAAAGGTATGAGTGAATAGAACCAATGATTCAACACAGAAAAATATGGCCAGTAAAAATATCAAGTTGAAAAGACATTGCATTTGGATTTGCTCTTGGAGATTGTAGGCCATAGTCATAACATGACGATCAAATGTTTTAATTTGATAATGCATTTTTTTAATTATTAACACTGGTTCTTTCAGATCAACATCCACTGTTTTCCTTCCCTATATTATGTTACAAGAAAGGCACAAACGTCCTAAAATCTGTATTTCGTTGGGTTCAAAATCAAAACGTGTAGTGTTTTAATAGCACGTTGTGTTAGTGTACTCTTCGAGCCGCTAGATGGCAGCTCTACACACTGTCGCCGCTGCTCTGTGTGTTAAGTGAGGAGAGTTTCCACTATTATCATATTAAGCTATTTGGTAGCAGTCACCCTCAAACTGCTTCCACTGAATGCAACATGGAAAGAGTTGACAATATTATTGAAGGAGACAGAAATGATGATAAAGATGCAGCAAAATTTACAAAAAGACATGTTGCAGGTAATGATTGTAAGCTTAAGCTAGGTTCCATGTTTATCGCCAGAACACCACAAATTTTAGAGAAAAAGCATAGCTCAACATCTTTATAAATATCAGAAATGAGGAAGATAATTTTTAACTTATTCAAGCTGACTTACAGAACTGTTCTATTCATGCCTGGCACTGACCAGGAGCTGACATAAGGAACATATGCATTTTTAAACACAAGCTTCACATGACAGGCAAGAGATTGGGCTAGTCACACCTCCATTTACTACAGAAAGTTTAAGGAGCATCCTAAATGGAAAAGTTCCTCGCAAGTTCAGACGCATCTACAGAATGAAACCGGGAAGACTGACCAACCAGGCAGTAAGGTTTTGATAACTATGGTGCACTAGCATCAAGTGGTGAAGAAGGACCTGAAAGAAATGGGAATACAAGGAATGGAAGTCAGCAACAGGAAAGCTTACAAGTTAAGAATCAAAAACAGTGAGAGTTTGAAAGGAAAAGCTACATCCCGGATACAAGCACCGTGGACAGAAGAGAGGAAGAGATTATAAATTGAAAGAATGAAGGTGTACTGGTCAAGGATCAAAGCCCAGAATCAGCTGAAAACGGGTTAATGCAGTCCACAGTCAGCCATAGTAAACAAAGATTGAAGACTGACATCCATCACATTGTAAAGAAGCATGGCAGCTAGTGAAAATGATATTCCTAAGTGGATAGAAATCCACTGACAGTGTATGTATATTAGGGGGAAAGCAAAGCAAAGGGACATTTTCCAATTCCCATCCCACCAACAGCCAAGAAAAAACACTCTTGTAGTCTTGAAAAATGTGTAAAACCTGAACAATTAAGAGCAGTAGTACAGTGGCTGTGTGAAAAATGTGGTGTCCAGCTTAATTTGGAGAACTGCTTCAAAACAAATCATAGTCTGGTTCACTATTATGGGCCGAATCACACTTGCTGACCACTGAGGCAGTGTTGTGGTTTTTTTTTAGTTGTTTTTTTTTTTTTTTTTGCTAGTGGTTTAACGTCGCAGTAACAAATCAAAAGTTTTTGGTTGATACAAGAATGGGAAAGGCATAGGACTGGGAAGGAAGTGACCGTAGCCTTAACGAAGGTACAGCCCCAGCATTTGCCTAGTGTGAAAATGCAAAACCACGTAAAACCATCTTCAGGGTTGCCAATGGTGGGATTCGAATCCACGATCTCCCGAATGCACACAACCCTAACCACATGGCCAACTCGCTCAGTTTAAGGCAATGATCTGTGTAAAAAAAATAAGTTATATTTGTTAATTAATATTAAGTTTTGCCATTTCCCAAGAAATGAATAGGAGTTTTCTGGGAATGCATGAAAATAATTTATAATGGTTCCCACAGGCTAACTGAGTATTGTGACAGGTCAACTAGTTTCATCATGAAGAACCAGAAACAAATTGGCAGAGCACAGAAAGACATCATCAGAATTTTCCAACAAAGAGGAATGCAGAAACGTGTGCTGGGAAAGTTATGGATACCATCCTCTGAATTTCTTGAACCTAGAGAAACCATAAAAGCTTGCCATTATAGAGAAACCATAAAAGCTTGCCATTAAGTCCAAATATTTCACAAGCTCAATCATTCATTGCACAACAAATGCCTTGGAAAGAAAGTCATTTTTCAACACAATGGCGGTTGCCCTGACTCTGCGCAGTTCACCGAGAAAGAAACTGGGAAAATGGGGAGTGCAATTCCACCGCAGCCTGCCTACATTCCTGACGTGGCATCTTCTATTGTATTTTTGGTCTTGTGAGGGAACAGATGACCGGCCTACGCTATGAGAAAATGGACGACATACAGAAAGTAGTGCATCACAGTCTGTGGGCTGCCAGGTTGGGGGTTCTTACCACAAGAATAATTTCAAGCTTTGAGAATAACGGGAAAATTTATGCTAAAAAATACATTGTATGTTGAAAAGTGAAGAAAAGTCTGCATTTTAAGATAATGTATACAGTTTTTCAACAATAACAAATCCCAGATCGTAAAATAACAGTTGCTCACGAGTTGGTAGGATAGGTTTAACAGTATTTTTTACAATTTACAGCAGGCTCAACCAACTAGTACCAATACAATACATCTTCCATACTCTTGACACTCAACGATGAAGTCATGGGGTAGTAAATGAGTAACAGGGAGGAAGAAATTTATCCAGTGGGCGGTAGTGTATTTATACATATTTTGAACAACTTTCATTTTAACATTGGAAGTTTTTCTTAATGACACACACATGCAACCAAAATACATTATTGTGTACAGAAAATGTCTGAGAAAATGCAAAAGGTAATTTATTATTGCATTTTTAAATTAAACAGAATATGTGCATTGCCCAGTAAATGCCAATTTTTAACAAACTTTACTTTCTGTAAGTAAATGAAAGAAAAAATATTGTAAAGTACATAATAATAACAATAATAACAATAATAATAACAACAATAATAATAATAATACATTATTTCTATGGTCACTTAACACGAACGAGACCAGAAAGATTGTCCACTCGAATCCTTGCCTACTTTCTGAATAACAATATTAAAGGGGTCTGGTTCACCGAGGTGGAAGAGGATTTACAAGAATTTATGCAATGAAATTTTGCAACGTGACCCTTTAAAGAAGAAATTTTTAAGGTCTTAAGAGTTTTCAAACAAAACCTCAAATGAAGACAGACAAGACGTGGGCCGAAGAACGGAAAGAAGCTCACCGAAGAAAGATGCAGGAGTACTGGGTGAGTGTTAAAACTCAAGATAGAATTGGTTGAAATAGTACGGTTCATAGCTGACCAAAACAAAATAATATTAATAATAATAATGATCGTATAACCTCAGCTACTGTGGTGTAGGCCTTCTGAAGTGGTGCCATCTTGGCAGCTTGCCTGACAATTTTGACATTCTGACTGTGTTGCTATCTATCTTTAATTTAATCGGGCAACACTTGAGTGTGCCACGTGAGATATTTAACATGGCATGCCAAGATTTTTGAATGTTCTTCAAAAATAGAATGCAGAATAGATCAGCTGGGATCAAAACCTCAAACTTGGGATCGCAAATCAGAGAAGAAAAAAATTAATTAAGATGCTATTTAATATGAAATAAAATATGCACAAGATCTTCAATGGTTGCTTGTGTTTGCTCTTTGTGATTTTTAACTCTTTTTAGCATCAGTTTCTCGATCTTCCCATAAATAGATAAAAATTATCAGTGTAGATAGCCTTTCACATTGCAAGGTAATGAGTCTTTCCATATTTGACAGTAACACAGCACTGTTTGTGATCAACATGACACTGTGAGTGGCGTAATGAGAAGTACACCGCAGATCCTCTCCCCACCCCTTTCCAGCTCCCTTCAACTACTCAGCTGCCTGCTCTGTTTTGTTTCTCCCAAGCCATGAAAGTGCTCTGACATCACGTTAGGAAGTTAGCTGAGCCTGAACTAAAATCTAAATGGACTCTTAGGGCAATTCCAGCTGTTCTTAATCACGTTAAAAATTCTCTACCTCAAATGAGCAATATTATGCTTGAATGTTACACATTTCTTACCTTTCCTGAGCCCATCTTTCCACCCTCATCTGTGTAGTGGGTGTACAAGGTGTTATCTTACCCACCCGGAATGGGTCGTATGGTACATATGGGGAATATGGTGTTGATGGAGAAAGAATGTTCCGAAGCTGTTGAAACTGACGTTCATACTCTTGCCGCTGCTTCTCAAGGGCAACTGCATCATAAATACCAGCAAAGAATTAAATGTTAATAAATACAGGCATAATGTGATAAAGGAACATAAAACAGTGGTAAAAAAACTAACCTTGTTTATCTTCTTCATGCTGCTTTTCTAATCTTGCTATAGCAGTTTGTATTGGATCATTACTAAGTTCATTCAGCATAAGTTCCTCACGAGCAAAGTTGTAATCGATGGTTTGCGCAGGTGTCTGAGGCTCGGACAAAGCAGCTGTGGACCAAAAAAATGTCACTCATAATAACATAAAAACATCCTCATTATAGACTGTTATGCCTGTCAGCATTCAGTCTGCAAAGCTATGTGAATTAACTAGGTGCCTCCACAATCCTCTTTTAGGAGCTAGTTCCAAACATCTTATCTTTTAATCATTATAAACGGAATCTAACCACCATCACTTTGGTCTCCCAGTGCTTCTCTTATCCATGATGACAAAGTCCATTTCTCTCCTAGCTAACTTATCCATCTCTATTTGCCTTCCATGACCTCACCAACAAGCCACTTTATGCGTACAGCTTCATAAATAGTCTTCATTCCTACCTTTGCCTTTCTCTCTTCATTCTGAGTACCCTCCTGCCACTATTCCCACCAGTTTGTACCAACAATGACTCTTGCTACTTTCATGTCTGTTACTTCTAACTTAAGATATCCTGAACTGAGCGAGTTGGTTGTGTGGTTAGGGGTGTGCAGCTGTAAGCTTGCATTCAGGAGATAGTGGGTTTCAACGCCACTATTGACAGCCCTGAAATGGCTTTCTGTGGTTTCCCACTTTTACACCAGGCAAATGCTGGGGCTTTACCTTAATTAAGGCCACAGCCGCTTCCTTCCCACTACTAGGCCTTTTCTATCACATCGTCGCAATAAAACCTGTCTGTGTCAGCATGATGTAAAACCAATATTAAAAATATATATATCCCGAGTCTACCAGCTTTCACAGACTAACACTGCAGATACGTTAGGACATATGTTACATCTTGAGAATGAAATGACAACATTGTTTACTACAGACATCCACGTCTACACGAGGCATTTTCTGGTTATACGAAATTGTCATTTGACCTACCCTCATTATTTGGATAATTTTAGCAGCATTTTTGACAAATTCTTCAATGTTTTTAGCGCTTCTCGACATAAACGATTTTTATCCAACATTCCAAGTTTTTTTGATCTATACCGCCCCAATTCAACTACGTATTTTCGTCCTAATTTTAAATATTAGCCTTCAACATAAAATACTGTATCTTTTAATTGTATTATTCTTATCCTGTGAAGCCTTCAAGAAAGGTGATAAGAAAGTTTTGAAGAACTACAGGGGAATTACTCTAATATCCCATGTTGCTAAGATAATGGAAAGGATACTGGAAAGTAGAATAAGGTTGAGGGTTGAGAAGCAGATACAGGAAAATCAGTTTGGTTTCAGAAGTGGAAGGTCAACAATAGAACCCATTTTCATTATGAGACAACTAATGGAAAAGCATTGGGAGTACGGGAATGATATGGTAATGACATTCATTGATATTGAAAAGGCATATGACAGTGTCCCTAGGACGAAAGTTTGGGACAGTCTGGTGCAAAAAGGAATTGGACAGGGATTAATAAAAATGATCATGGCATTGTATAAGGAATGTTTTAGTTGCGTGCAAACACAAGTTGGCAGGACAAGTTGGTTCAAAATAACTAGTGGGCTGAGACAGGGAAGTGTTCTATCACCAATCCTGTTTACAATAGTCATGGATGACATCATGAGAACAGCAAAAGCTGCATATGGAGGAAGAGAAATGAACATGATGTTATTTGCAGATGATATTGTGATTTGGGGAGAAGACGACAGGAAGGTTCAAGAACAGTTGAATGTGGTGAATGGGAAGATTGAAGAATGTGGATTGAAAATACGTGTAGAAAAGAGTAAAACTCTTGTTATGACTAGAGGGGAGAAAGAAGGGAAAGGTCAGATTAGACTTGCAGACAAGCACCTGGAAGTAGTGGAAACGTTTAAATACCTGGGGAGTGAATTAATGGAGAATGCTCGACTGGATGCTGAGATTAGTAAAAGGATTCAAGCTGGAAGTTGTTTCTATCATAATGTAAGAAATATGTTATGGGACAAAGATGTGCAAATGGAAGCAAAGGATACTATGTACAAGATGTATTACATACCCATAACAACTTACGGAGCAGAAACTTGGACAATGACAAAGAAGGATGAGAGTCGAATACAGGCGGCCGAAATGAAATTCTTGAGGAGTATGATACAGAAGAGTAGAAGAGACAAAATAAGGGATGAGAAAATCCGGGGAAGAAATTGGAGTGGAAAAAATGAATGATAGAATAGAGAAGAGCCGACTAAGATGGTTTGGGCACATAAAGCGAATGAGCGACGAAAGAATGCCAAAAAAGGTGATGGAAATGCAAATCCAAGGAAGGAGAGGCCATGGACGACCACGATTGAGATGGAAGGATACCATCCAACGCAGCATTATAGAAAGAAACCTGAACTGGGACACAGTGTTGGAGGAGGAGTGGTGGAAAGACCGGAAAAAGTGGAGAGGAACCATATTTGCCCCTACCCGGCTACAGCTGGATAAAGGGAAATGATGATGATGATGATGATGATGATGATGATGATGATGATGATGATGATGATGATGATGATGATGTGAAGCCTTAGTTTTGATATTAAGTTCCCCAGGCGTGATATATATCATTCAAGCTTTATATCAAAAAGATCCATTTCAGTGTCAGACATGGATTATTTTTAAAATACAATGTGACACAATTACTTTTAGATGAACGTTTTAATTTTTCAAAGTGATTTTAGTATATGTATCTATTTTATTCAACCTTTTTTTTTTTGCTGTAATCATTATGCAACCACAGTGTCAACACCTGTAAATGTTCATCAATATGCTTTTTGTAATTGTTAAGAATCCTCAGACCAGTGTGTGTTTTAAGATTGAACAAGGCTGATGATGCCCAATAAATAGTGGGCGAAACATGTACCTTTAAAATTCTGGTAATTTCTATGTGTATTTGTCCACACAATAGCAGAATAAATTGTATTGATTAGGTGGTATTAAAATTACTCCTTGTGTAAACTTTGTGATTAGCTATTTTCAATACGGAATAATGATGAGATCAATGGTTTGTAATATCTTTAGAGCTGCCGACAGTGGGGTTCAAACCCACTATCTCCCAAATACAAACTCATAGCTTAACCGCACAGCCACTTGCTCAATATACTAGATACGTAATGCAGAGCAGAATATTACTCTAAACAGTATATCAATGCATCCTTCCTCTTATCCTGAAAGTAATGTAATCAAAATATTTATTATATTGGTGGCGATGATGATGATTATATTTTAAAGGGCCTAATGTCTAATTTGCTAGACTGTAAAATATGTAAGTAAAATATATATTCAACAAATACAATAATGTATAAATATTAAACTACAATTCAACAATTTATTTACTTTACCTTATATGTAACACATTGTATGGAAAAGAACCTAAGTCAGATTTTTCATTTTTTATATTTTTGTAGTTCTAAAATTGGCATAAGTTACTGATCATATAATGATATTTTATAAATTAAAGACCTAATTAAATTCAATACCTACATGCAGACTTTGGACAGTTGACTCTGAAGAAGTGATGGTTCCCCCACAATATTCGGTCACCGTGGTGAAGGGGTGTTCTTTCCGTGATGGCATAGCCATTGACGTACGAACGAGCACCATTCAATGGCTCCATGAACAAGCCTCCATCTTCAATAGTAATCACGCTGTGCTCTGGCTGAATGCCCAATCCAGACAGCTGTATATCCTGTTCCGAAGGAGCATCTCGTGCTCCAACCAGAGTACGTTCCTTTAAGTAAATTAATGTTCATTTAGTAGCAAGACTAGTAACTAGAGAGATGATGTGCAACAATCAATTGTAGTAGGACCATTAATGCTGAAGAAAGAAACACAAGCATAATTCAAAGAATAATATTTCTGAATCAAAGAAGAAAATTAGTACTGGTAACCTATACCATTCAAGTTGTTAGAGAGAGAGAGATATATAAGGAACGAGTGCAATACATGCGACATCTTTATACCCTTTTAACAACTTAGTCTTAAGTAAATAATAGGAAAGAATGAACAAGACACAAATAAAGTCATGTATATAAAGACAAAAATATGAACAGGGAAACACAACAGGATAAACTGTTGTATGTAAGCCATCCTACTCACAATCTAACACTTGTAAAACCTTCAATTATTATGTTTAATATATTTTAATTTTCTTTTATTAAATGATAAGTGTACTGTAAGTTTGTATAACCTCAAATACGTACTGTGAATACGTCTAACCACAAAATTTGTCTAGTCGAAAACTGTACAAAACTCTGCAATATTCATATATTTGACATAATCCACTATCATTCTGATACATAGGAAGGTTTCTGGAAACTTAATGTAATGATTTATTATCCAGATACATGTAGAAACATTAGGAATTTTGTAGACTTGTCCACATGTGTTTGTAAACTGTAATTGAACATTCAAGTGCGATCTACTCCAATCGAGAGGCCGGTTGATCGATTGCTCCTTGTATATTCAGATGTGTTCCATTTAGAGTGTTGCAAGAATATTTCCAGAAGTCAATATTTCTAGACTGTTTGTCGAACGGTATATATCTCGAGCTGAAAGGCCGTGAGGACACAGAGTGGGAGTTAGTGACAGTGTAGAGTGTGTGTTAGAGTGAGTGTTACAGTGAGCTGAGGAGTTGGTTGATATCTGAACTTGTCAGAACTGACTTGAGCGAGAGGGTAGCCAATCTTGCCTTGTGATGGTAAAGTAAATAATCAGTGTGAGGGTTTTGTTGATATCTGTACTTGACAGAATCAACAGTAAATTGCTTCAGTGTATTTCCATTAATACAGTAAAATACAAGTATAACAAAATTTTGGGGACCTCTGAAAGTAATTTTTTATACTGAAATAAGTCAATTCTTAAGAACTCGCCTAGTATTATATCCGTTAGTTATTGTTGTCTTTAGGGGCGGAACTACGAGGTCATCTGCCCTGTTATATCCATTGCAGGATTTACACAACTTCAAAATACCATTATGAGTTACAGTATTGACAGATGTTTTCAGAAAATCTATTTTTACAGTGTACCAGCAAGTCTATACATTGTTCCAGAACCACATTTTTTGAAAAAGTATGCGATTTTCTTCTGAACAGATCCAGACCCAAAAGCTTGTTCCAAATAGTCACCAACCACTGCATATGAATTTAAAACAGATTCTGGGACATCACTTCACGACACAAGAAAATCTTGAAGGCTACGTGCCATGTATGTTGCCTGCTGGAGAGTCAAACTCTGTCGATCACAATCATTTTGGGGGTTGTCTTCTTCTTCCTCCTCATCACATGGATCTCTATCATTCATAATGTCCTCCACAATTTCCTCACTGGTGATTTCTTTGTGGACTATTACATCACTATCTAGACTGATGTAGTCGGTAAGACTTACCGTAGATGGCACATCCAACATTGTACACAAACGCTTCCAATTCTCCTCGGTTTCCACATCATCCAACACTTCACTTTCTGCGTCGTCTTCTGTAAAAACCACTCCAGCTTTTCTAAAGCAGTTTGTGATGATGTCTGCATTCAGGGATTTCCATGCAGCATTAAACATTTGCATTGCTCCCAATATGTTGATGTTAATGTCTATTCGTGGCAACGCTGCACAGCATTCGACGGACCACACAAGCTCGGTAATGCCGCTTTACTTCATGAATTAACTTGATCCAGAGGCTGCAGAATTGAAGTTGTATTTGGAGGCAAAAATAAAACTTTTACATGCTCCAAATGGGGAGGCACACAATTATGAGAAGATTGTCCAATAATAGAAGAATTCTCCTCTTTTCGGCCTTCATCCGACATTCCAAGTCCAACAACCACTCTTTGAATAGCACAGATGTCATCCATGCCATAGAGTTGTGCCTGTATTCAAGGGCAGATGTTGCACCCCCTTGAAGCACCTTGGCTTCCCAAACTTCTCGATTATGAGAAGCTTCAGTTTGTCCGTCCCTGTGGAATTGGTGCACAAAAGAGCTGTGATAAGTTCTTTTGAACGTTTGTCCCCAAAACACTTATTTCCCTTGAAATCAAGGAGTTTGTTCGGCATTAGTTTATAAAATAACGTAGTTTCGTCTGCATTATAAATGTCTGCCGGCGAATATTCCTTCAAGGCATCTATCAGAGTCTCCATCTGCCATGAAGACGCAACTTCCTTCGAGGCATCGTTAGCTTCACCATTGATAATTTTGTGGGATATGCCATACCTCTCCCGGAACCTATGAAGCCAACCAGCATTACCCATAAACTCAGGTGACCCAAGTGAACGTGCAAAAGATCGCGCACGCTCACATAACAGTGGGCCATTTATTGGAATGTTTTTACTCCACATCTCCACAAACCACGTATAGACAGCTTGGTCCACCTCCTTGTAGTTGGCTGTCCTGATCTTCTTATGCTGTGGACCTAGGGTATCAGCATCAATGTTTTCCTCTGTTTAAAAAAGTAGAAAGTGTTGACGGGCTAATCCCATACTTCTTCGCTACTTCACCTTTCTTTCCGCCTTTCTCTACTTCCGCAAGTATTTTACATTTTTCACTCAACGAAAACTGCGGTCGCTTCTGCTTATCCACTTGCGATGATATGAACTTATTTATTTAATGAAATGCACATAAACTTTGCAAGTTTAATCATATAACCTTAACAGAAACATGTTGCTTTGCGAATTAAATACGAAGAAGAAACATGCAATGCATGATGTGACAAAACCGTCCCGTTCATTGGTGGATTACACACATCGCAATCCTACTCGGCCAATAGTGTGACGTCTTACATTGGTTGATGGGCGAAGCCTACTGGTTACACAAAGCGTAGCGTTCATTGGTGAAAGGCAAACTTGGCGCTCCTACTCAGCTAATAGAGTGATGTCTTACATTGGATGACGAGTGAAGCATATTGGATACACAAAAGCGATTGCCTTCTCAATCGCGCACGGTGCATATATGGAAAATGGTGATCATATCATCTGAATAACGAAATAATGTAACAAGAAAAATGTTGGTCATAGAAAAGTATGAATTTTAGTTTTAATTTGAGAAAATATGGTCAAATTGGTAAAGAAAAGAGCTCAATTTTAATTCGTTAAACTGAAACTATGAAATTCATAAAAATGAAATATTTTAACACACAACAAATAGGGAGAAAGGAAGGGACCAAAAAAAAATTCGTTATTCTGAAAATTTCGTTATACTGGTGTTCGTTACAGTGGAATTCTACTGTAGTGCTGTAGTGTTGTGTATAACTGTGTGTTGTTAAGGAACAGATTTAGCAGCAATAAAGTGGTTTTATAAAAGGAAGAGAACATATCTTGTGTGATATTTATTTACACCAAAATAAAATCGCATTGAGAATGATAAAACATAATTACAGGCCAGCACTGGAAAAGGTAGCAACAGAAAGAAGAGATAAGGACAAACAACAAAACACAGAAGGATACTCTCCACATCTTCACACACACTGTCATCTGCTCTCTCCTCAACACTTCCCAGTTCTTCTACATCCATTTCTCCTCAGTCCCAATGAGTTAATTTCCAATTCCAAGCTTCAACAGGAAAGTGGGCTTTGACACTCATCAAGGAGATGTCTTGACAGATTTTCAGTGTTAATGTGGGAAGTGTAGGATACATAGAAATATTACTGACTTAAGATCTGTCAAGATGGTCTCTCAACAAGGGTTGAAGCCTGCCATTCTGATGATCCTGGGAAGCAGAAATTAGCACACTGGTTGCTGAGAAGAGATGGATGCATGAGAACTGGCACTACTTAGGAGAGAGTCCACCAATTTAAAGATGGCAGTGTATGAAATTGTGGAGATAGTCATCGTCTTTTCATGATTGCATGTTTGTCCCCATCTGATCTTTCTGTTGCTCCCTCTTCTGATGATGATCCCTCATAGCTTTTTGTCCTATTAAGCATTTTTACTTATTTCCTATATTTCTATATACATGACTTCATTTCAAGTAAATGGCCATTAATATACTTTACTTAAAAATATTTGACTTCAATAACCACTGAATTGGAACCTATACTCTACCAGGTGCAATTCTATTGGTCTCTCTTCAGTGTTACATTTTCTTGAATGTTTATTCTTAATTTGTCTGCCTTACAATGTGGGTATTCTTGCTTTTCATCTAAAAAATATACTCTTACCAAGTTCTGTATGGACAAATGAAGTAACAGTATTTGAAATCTGATCCTAGTGAGAAAAAAAATTGGGAGCAATTTTGAAGCAGTATTGTGGTTCTATCCTGTTTTCTATAATTTTGTACAACATTATTTTCTTCAGATTAACTTATGAAAGAACTCAGTATGTGTTCTATTAGTTCATTAATTTTTTGTAACTGTTATTAACTCGGATTTACGAGATTTTTTTAATGCCCAAGTGTTGAAGAAGTACAGTAGAACCCCTATTTAACGTTTTTACACGGGCCTGATTTATTTAACCTTAAATGGGGGTTTACCTTAAATCGAGGTTTCAGTAAAATGCACACCTTTTCCAGAACTCTTTGCCTGTATTAACATAAATTGTACCATCATATATTATTTACACAGTGACAGCAATAAAACAAGGAGGTATCTACCCTACACACTGTATTGTATTTACAGTTTGTGCTTCATTTTGACAGATTTTTGTTGGTGAATGCAAAACCGCTTCGGTTTAAGGTTCTTGTAACATTATACATGATTTTCTATACAAGTCGGGAAAGATACCAAACTCGCACTAAAACACATTAAAATTGGTACGAAAACAGCAATCGGTTTGTTTAAACATTTTCGCGGATAATTTCCAAGCAGCAGCCTACTCTTTAGCATGTATTTTCTTCTAATTCCAATAGTCTGAACACGCATATTCAGTTTCATTCTAAAAAATTGTAATAGCAACACTCCAGAGGCTTGTGGCAAACATTTCTATTTTCTTACGTCAAACGGCGACACCTAACCTGGGTTTACCGCGCACCTATTACGGAAACATATTTCAAGCTCCATATAGAATAATGATAACATTTTCACTATAAATTTACATAGGAACAGCCTTTCTGAAATTTAACAAGACACAAAACTACATAACCTAACCTTTGAAATTAGTTATGCACACCGCTGTATCCTGAGAAGGAGAACTAACATATTCTTATTTTATTTCAGTACATAGTAACAAAATTAAGCAATAGTTTACTTCAGCCTTTATTTCTAAGGAGTTAACAACTGCTAGCATTGCTCTTAATGTGAAAACATGTTATTCCAATGTTTGTTTACACCAGTTGGAGTTGTGAGTTGTGAGCAGTCTCGCTCAAGATCGGCTCGCTCGCACGCAATGAGGAATTGATATGGAAAATGATCGCCTGCATTCAGTATGTTCAATATAAACACTGGAGTAAAGTGTACAAATATTGATAACGGGTAAAAACTAACACGCCCGAATTTGCCCATAATAACGGATGAATCAGTAAAAAAGTTCTCATTGTAACCGAAGGATATTGCAGTACGCTGAACTGCTGAGCAACATGTTAGGAACAGAGAATGACAGTGTCAAGGATATTTAAATACACAGTGGATAACTTAAGTCTCCAACAACGTAAAAATGTATTTCACACTACTAATCATACGCAGTATTTCATTCAAGAAATGAGATATCTAGTAAAGTGGAAGAGTGACGCTAACTATACTAATCTATTCTGAAAAAGTTACAAATAGGAACGAATGGCATCCACGCTCTATATTTGAAATGATCTCGATTTGGAACAAACACAGTGCATAACACAATGGCATTACACAACACAATCTTAACACACAATGACAGAAACATTTAAATGCAAATTAAGCTGTAGTGCCAAATTTCAGGACAGGAAGCATGCAGCAAACTTACTGTTTTCCTACCTTTAAATAATAGACTAGTAACTCGTTTAGCGAAGGATCTGCATTCAGATTCACCAAGTAATATTTATTCTTCTCCACTTTTATCCCTGAAGCTTGCACACTGATTCCCATCTTCTCCAGAGCTTGCTGACGTTCATGTTGTAGACGTTCTAAATTGAATATATTACAATCATTTTCCTCGCATCCATAAATAAATAAGAAGTCATCAAAAGGAGACGATAAAAATGTTTTGGGTATTAGTTTCTCTCTGTTAAACATCATGCTACCAAAAATAGATTTTCAGAGACAACAGGAGAGGAAATGGCTGGTAAGGAAGTGGGAAACCAGAGAAAAAATTATAAACTAAAATTCCCTACAAGTTAGGGAGGAAATTATTAAACAAAAGACCATGGTTAAGTACTAAACATTTAAATACAATTTGGGATAAGTGGATCAAAAGTATACAATAAGTAATTTTAAGGGTAACATCAGTACACAATATCATATAAAGTAAACTTTCAAAACCAATCTTACACCAAAAAGTAATTTGGTCACATTTTAGTATGCTCATATCCCCATCACACGCATACATCTTAAAATGATAACAAACCCACAATGAAAACAAACCACCTTCTTTGCAACAATTAAGAACTAAAATGTAAAGTGTTCTTTGGACACTCACCATGTTACTGCTCAATATGTTATGAACAAAGTAGGCCCTCGTCATACACCAAAATGGCAACATGATAATTAAGCATCGTATTGCCTCCTCTCACATGGATAACATCTTCACAACACATTCTCATGCTTCTGAAAAGGTGTCGCACATGAACTTGAGGCAGACGTCTCCTCTCTTCCAAAAGGGTGTCTTTAAGTACTTGCAGTGCTTGGACTGGTGGATTTCTCGCTCAGATGTGTTGCTCCAGGTCTTGTTTAAACAGATGCAAGTCAGAACTTCTGGATGGACACTCTGTTTGTTGCCTGTGGTGCTCTTGCAGCAATCCTAACAGTAGCATCATGCTTCCTAGCATTATCATACAAGTTGTCTCACACAAGGAATCACATCTGGCACTAAGATCTCGTCAATGCACTGTCAAGCAGCTAAGGATCCACTGTAAACAATCAGGAGATTGGTTTCTGTGTCAAGACATGCCTGCCCACCCCAAAGGAGATCCATAAGCAAAAGTACATTGTACAGCTGTCTGATGCGCTCACCATGTCACTTGCAGATATAACATGAATAGCACAGGACGTCAGTGTCTTAGCTACCAGTGCAGATGATTTCTAGCAAACTGTAATCCTGCCGTGTCTGTCTGTCTGTCTGTCCAGTACAGGTACTAGAGTGGGTCGTCAGGATCTTAAATTAGTCTCTTAAAAACCTGTTTCCAACCATTTATTCACTAACTCCTACTCCAGAAGCCTACTGTATGTATACCTCTAGAGCTCCTGCTATAACTCTGTGGTTTTGGAGAGCTTGTAGATGTACAAAGCAATCCTACCCTGGAGTTGTTTTCCTTTGACGGCCCATGCCGGGGAGCCTGGTAACATTTCCAGTCTCCTGGAAACTATTCCAAATGTACCAAATGGCATTCTGGCAATGTACCTCTGCAAATAGCCTTCTTGAGGCAGTATAAGTGCACAAGTGGCTTCAATTGATGACAACTGATTCCTCTGTTACCTACCACAGTCTGCATGATCACCCATGAGTTGAAAACACCACATTCCACACAGACTAACCTTCGCACACAACTTGATTGAGGCACTGGTACCTTTCAACTGACTATGACATCTCCTGAACATACAGAGGACAGTGGAGCCATCCGTTATGTAAACAGGACACATTATTGAAATGAATAGTCCAATTTCCACTCCACTGTACATTCGTACAATGCAGTTAGGAACATCTAAAGGTGTGACCAAATTTCTTTTTTTGAGCAGTATAGTATGGGGATAACTGCTTGATGATACACAAATGATACTAATTTTACCAGACATGTCACATGAATTTATTATTATAATAAGCTACTCAAACATAATAAAGATTAATACTGTACTGCTTTCATAGGAATTAAACTAGGAAAAGATACTATTTCTTTAACAATGTGGGGATAAAAACTTGTAACATCTTGCTTCTAGGAATTTGTAGGCACTAATTTCAAGTACTTTCTCCTGAATTTAATTGTGTGGAAGCCGTACTTAATTATAAGTTACTTGTATGATTATGAAATACAGTGAAACCTCATTTGTGCGTTCCTCATCAACATGTTTTCTCGCTTAGCATGTCGTAAATTCGAAGTCCCGGTTCTCATCGTATTAAATCTACCATAAATAAAAATACCTTGCTTGTCGTGTCACGAATTTTTGCATTACTGCTTAGTACGATCACATTTTTCCTAGCCCTGAAAATGTTATTTGTCATCCCTTATGAAAGGAATGTGATTACCAACTCACGTAAGAAAAAGCCTCGTTACAGTTGCATGATAATGGGAAAAGGCCTTGAATTCCTGAACTTCATAGGATAAGTTGCACCTCCGGGGGAACAAGCTGTTAGCCTCTTTTGCTTGATGGTTAGCAGCAAGATTGCTGAATAACACCGTGAGCCTGTTTGTGCTTGTATTTCTCATTCAATTCAGAAGTTAAAAATTGATTTTGTGTTGAGTGAAGAGTAGCAAATATTTGTCACCTGATAGTCTCCATCTGGATTAGGAACATAGGAACATAATCGTGTGAAGTTGACTAGCGTAGTGCATATTTGTCTTGTGACAGCCTAGTTGTGAAATCGGAAAAAGTCGTGAAATTCCTTACTAATGAGGACAAAATTTAAATCTATCAGAAAGTGGACTGGCACCCACATCTTTAAGCGTGCAAAGGTAGCGCGAATGTTGAAACTTGCACTTTTGAGTTGATTATTCGAGTTGGTCGAATCAAAGTTTTGTCTGTTTCAAAATGGTGGCCAAAGTCGCAGTCGCACATGGTCGAGTGTAACCTCCGATTATTGTCTAAGAATGTGACCAGAAAATAATGTTAATATTAACTCACTGCTCCAAAATATAAGGCTTCTACTAACATTTGTTCCAGAAAGAGTGTGATCTGCAATAATATTTTGATATTTTTGTTTGCCCATATGCAAATGTTTTCATATTTGTTCTCTCGTATTTTTCGCACCTTTTAATATTCTCCTCTCATCTTTAGAAGTGGCAGATATAGTTTTCATTGTACCCACGGACACCCGACGTAAAATGCCGTCATTTCAAAAAAGAAATAGTATCTAGTGTTTCCATATCCCTGTTGGATAGTCTTTATTTATATATTCAGGAGTACATTTTCTCGCTTAACACGTTCTCTTTCCTTGTTCCTTACAAAAACATCTTAACGAGGTTTTACTGTATTTACAGAGGTAAAATAGTATTTAAAATGCAATATTATAAACATGTACTACTCGTGCACTATCCTTGTTAACAACAAGTAGCACATCAAGCGATCCAGGTCTGCGTTACCTACCAAGTTCCAAGGTGCCACTTTTCCTCTTATGCTCATGTGATCATGGGGTCGTTTACCAGAAATCTAAATGAATACAATGGACTACAAGCAGCAATTATTATGAACACTGCTATATGTTCTTCAATAAACCTCAAATATTACAAAACCCACTCCATGTCTAGTAGACATACAAACATCAGTATGCTGCTATATCACTGTTATTGGAGAAAGAAACAAATTAATGCAGCTTACTGGTGTGCTGAAGAGAGGTTCCACGATTCTACTAACATTGTCATTTGCTGTTACCGTAGGCCTGCTGGTCATTAACGAGGACAGTTCACCTATAATATTACTGAAATATTAATGTTGCAAAATTATTGCAACATGAAAGCTCACCTGTTTTCTGGAGTTTCTCCTCCCACGTCTGGGACATTTCCTTCATCAACTTCTCACTCTCACTTAACTTCTCGTGCAGATCTACACGTTGCTGTGAAGTGAGCAAACTATGTCTGAGTAATGTCTCCTAGAAAAATACTTTAAGATAAAATTTTGTCTACAACACCACCAGCGGTGAACCTGGTATGCCACACACCAGAAATATACATCCAGTACACATCATATTTCATTTTAACAATTTATTATGCTAGATTTCATTCACATCCTTCTCTTGCTTTTATCAGCATGAATTAGTAACGTATTTTCTAAATGAAATTAAGCAAATCATTTTATAGTAACTTACAATCTAATCCAAATTCACATTAACCAGTTGAAGACAAATTTATTAGTTTTAAATTGGTCTATTAACAACATGAAATAATAGGCATGGATTCTTCAGGTTTTTGCCAAGTGAAATTCTATGCAGTTAGTCTCTTTCAAATTGTATAAATCCAAAAGAGTATAATAAATAAATTTAGTTAGGTTTTCCAAAAAAAATTCTTTCTTTCTTTCTTTCTTTCTTTCTTTCTGACTGATGACACACATGTACCCAATTCTCAAGTCTTATCTTTCAGCCTCCTAACACATTTTTACTGAATGTGTCCACACAATAATTTTGCACTTTCAGCATAGGAAAGAAGAGAAAGGAAGAGAAGGAATAGCGTGAAAATTTAAAGAAAGCCATAACTGGAAGATGTTGTGAAGCAACTAAATCTAATAACTAGGATTGATATTACGAGATTTGGAATATTGAAGTGAAATAAAAGAATTTTATGAAGAAATCTATTGGCAGAAAGAGACACCCCGGTGTAATGGCAAGAAGTTAAGGAAGAGAAGAGAATAAATTGTAGTGAGAATGGAAAACACCGAAGACTGAAGAAAATGGGAGGTGAGAGAACAAACTAACTAACAACTGTTCATTCAGAGAATATGAGATGATCTAAACAGGGAAACAGGGAACAGGGAATAACAGGAGGAGTGAAAATGTTGATGTCTAATCTGTGGAGGATTAACACAGATTTGTTCGGGACATCGACCTATAGAGATCTTTTGCCCCTACTTGCACCATGTGATATGAACATGTAATTGGAATTGTGGAAGTACAGTGTGTTGAATGTGAGGAAAGGAACGTTAAGGACGACACAAACACAATTAAAAACCCCTGACCCGGTCAGGAATTGAATCTGGGACCGTCTGGTAAAACTGACAATACTAGCAGAAATAAATTCGTAGGGGAGGAATATTTTCATGAGTTATTAAATGCAAGAGTACAAAATGATGAAACAAAGGAAAACTATATAATCAAAAGGAGACTGAAACACCCATTCCTATGGCAGCAATACAACTGACAATTAAAGAGATGGAACTTGTTCAAATAAATCAAGTTGCAGTAGAAAGCATAAAGGCAATGAGAACTCTGAGACTGCGAGGAACCTACAGGCTAATCAACAGTGTATGGAAAAAAAAACAGGTTCCAAAAGAATGACTGAAGGGAATTATAATACAAATAGTCATATAAAGAGACGAAAGAAAGATGTGGAAGTATTCCAGAGGATTCACAATTGTCCCAATTTTGTCAAATTGTGGACAGATTAGAGAAAAGGTGAAATTGCAGCTATATATATACATATAATATTTTTCTTTTTAAATGTTAAAATTTTATTTTGTAGTGGCATACATTACAGACTCTGATTTATCAGAGAACACAAGCAAAAGCAAGCTGCTAAATATCTGTCTGAAGTTGATCAACAGACCACTCATAACATAAAATTTACTGCACAGATGGATGTAATTCATCAGCAAAAATCATAACACGCAGTACATAGCATGTAGATTAGCACTTCCTTCACACCTTTCTAAGCCTCCATCACCACACAACAATTCCAGCCAGCTTCCACAGATATGAGCATGTTTAGCCATATATTACAGAGAATTTGAGATACATACATACATACATACATACATACATACATACATACATACATTACATACATACATACATATTATCCGCACACTTTATCTTGGTGCATTTACACCCTAGTGCTGAATCGGTCGACCTCGGCGATCTTCGAGATTCGTACTGGCAACCTTTGAAACACAAACTATGAATCGCTTAAGCATCGTTGTGCGACGTCTGGCGTACACTTTACGTACTAGTACTGTTGTTGTTTACACAACAAAGCCAAAGTATAGAATTCGTGCTAGGAACAAGATTCGCATCGAGAAATGTTTTATAATGTTATATAATGTGTATGTGACATAGTTGTTGGCTTAAGATGATAACGGTTTAGAAATTTCATACCGATCGATCATATTCTCGATTCAATTCAGATTTCATTTTCATTCAGTTGGCAGCACCAGGCAGCACTATCAATACCGGGACAGCTCCCCCCCGTACACAAATGCACCAACATAAAGTGTGCGGATAATACATACATACATACATACATACATACATACATACATACATGACGAATTACCTAGGTAGAGATATCTGGCTTGATGACAGTGGCAACATGATGTGAAATGGAATCCACACAAGTCATCGGAAGCATTGGGAAGCCATACTGACCCATGATTGCAGAATTCCTTTGCATTTGTCAGTCATTGTGCCTTGTGACAGGTGTTGAACAGAGGTACCATACCCTTGTAAGATGCTTGCTCCTGTACCCCATGGTGAGGAGATGATTCTGGATGGTATGACTCCTCACATGCCATCATTGTCATCCCATAATGCACAAAGGTTGATCAGGAAGGGTCCAGGGCATTCACATCCCTTACGACAGCATCCGAGATGAGCTCACGCATCCTCGGTGGCCAGGAAAGCATATTCACAACCGTGGAGTGAACACTGAACCACTCGGCCACAATTTGGGAGCGATGGACAGGAGAATAGTTTTGCTGCAAGTACAGGGTGTTGGAGGTGAACACGATCTGCCAGCAGGCTCCTGTAATACTCGCCGGTGAGGGACGCTGTCAGATGTACTAGGGGTCCCATTTTAACCCGTGTGAATACTCCCCATGCGGAGATACCACCACCACCAGCATGAATTGTACCCTGGTGGCACAAGGGATCCAGTGCCTCATGGGGTTGACAGTGCACTCGTACCTGACCATCGGTGTGTACCAATTCATTTGTCCAGGAAACCTTTCCCCATGCTTTGAGCATTCAATGGTGGTGTTCCTTTGCCCACGTTAGTCACTGTGTTTTAGGACAAGTGCTGAGCAGAGGTATCCTCCTGGGATGCTCGTTTCTGTACCCCCATGGTAAGGAGAGGGTTCTGGATGGTAGGGCTACACACACTTCATTGTTGTACAGCACTGAACTGATGAGTGATCTGCTGCACTGTGGCCTGTCTATCTGCTCTTACAGTCCAAGCTAGCCAACAGCGTCCCCTGTCATCAACACAACATACAACACGACAGTTGACCCTGGCTAAGAAACAATGTTAGGTTATGCTCTCGATACAGCGATCCTTGGAAAGCTCAGTGCCTTCACAACTTCAGAGATGGCGTGGCCCATACGCCTGGCGCTGACAATGTGGCTGCCATCAAACGTGCTGAGATCTTGTATTTTACCCAATCATATAATCAACTGTTACTTGTGCACCCTGTACGAGGTCTGATGTCCTCACCATTACGTCACGTCCCTGTATTACAAGCGCTGGGCTGAGCATAGCACTATTTCTCCACTATGGCAGCTATCTCTAATTCAAATGCTCATAAGCATGCATGCATACATACTGTACATACATACATACATACATACATACATACCTACATACATACATACATACATAATCGTATGAGATTGTTTCTCCTTTCATTGTTCAGTTTGCAAATGTCTATCCACCTACACAACCCCCTGTTTACAAACTGACCCTTCAGCCTTTATATTTGGTAACTTCTAACTCATCAACTCATAGATCTTGTTCTACTTTTTCCAACCTCTATTGCTGAGTTTATCATGCTGCTAAGTAGTAACCTGTCGTCATCCACTGACATCACATAGGCTTCCCATTTAATGTGCCTCGAAAGATCAGACTCATGATTCCAACCTCATAGGTTTGATCCTGCGTGAGATATTAGATTTGTGAAGAACAATAAAAAATCTTGGCACTCCATGTCGTCGTTGGTTGTGGTGCACTCAGTGTTGTCCGACAAAATTAAATAAGCTGAGCCATAATATCTGCCCAGTTGCTAGACAGCAGCTCAATCGAAACGTCGGAACTGACACGCAGGCCGCCTAAATGGCACCACCCAAGATGGTCTGTAATTTAACAGCTAAAGCCACAGATTATCATCAATATCCTGCCATCTAACCTATTCTTCAGGCATACTACCATTTAATGTGTTTCTTCTTACTCTATCAACTTCTCTTCCCGGCAAATTAAACAACAGATACAAATCGTAAACCTTAGGTTTCCCTCAGCTTTGTTTATCCTCCATGCTCAAGTCCATTTCACTCCTACTTAAACAACCCTCCATATGTTAGTAAGCATCTAACAAGGATAGCCTATCATCTGTATGTCTGCGATCTGATTGAGATTTGGTACGACGACTGCGGTAGGAATATTTTATTCAGCCATATCAAAAGTAGATGCCCAATTATATATTCAGTACTGGTTTTGGGGTATCTAAGTTTGCTCATTTAAACACCGCGGGAAACAGAGATGGCGTGGCTGGTCAGTTCATGTAGCACACTGTCACTCTTTCTCCCTCGCACACACATTATTTCCCTAACCTCAGCTTCCTGCAGCTCACTCCTGACTACGCGATGGTCAGATGAGCAAACTTTGACACCCAACAGGTACTAAATATACGACTGGGCATCTAATTTTGATATGGCTAAATAAAGCATTCGTACTGAAGTCGTCGTATCGAGTCTCAATCAAATTGGAGACTTACAGATGAAAGGGTTTCCTTGAAAGTAGACTCATACATATTATTATCCATGATTTCATATTTTATCAATCATTATTTGGAAAGCACTATTCTGAATACTTACTAAGATTTCTACCGAAAGCAAAAGCCATCTGAATACAGGTCATGGAGGCCCCTGGAGGAGTGGAAAGTTAAGGCTTCCACTATTCGTAACCTCAGTATTGAGTGGGATCAAGTGGTTAGCTTTGGCTGCTTTTGTTCCCAAGAATTAACTTGGTATACTTGTTTTACATGTAGGCTCAATGAACCTCAGGACTTTGTGACTCTTCAGAAGTGGAAATCTTGTTCCTAAATTTTTCCACTTCATGACGGGGAATTAAACCCATATTCTTTATTGACTCAGATAGTTAGCCCCTCAAGATCTCTACCAGCATGATAGTAGTGATTATAATATAGAACGGCTATCTTTTTTTACTCTAAACTATTCCCAGATAATAAATAAATGTGCAGTACTAAAATTAAGGAGAAGAATTGCAATGTGGTAATAACAACTATGCTCACGTAAGCACATACGGTCAAAAATAAAGAAAGCTGCTTCACAGACTCAATAGGCAAAACACACATGAAACAACAAAGCATGAGATCATCCCAAGTTCAATGGTCAGTTCATTATTACTTTATTTAAATCTTTCTTTGTATGCAATTTGGAGGAAAAAAAAAAAAAGGAGATAATATAAAATAACGATGGAGGGTAACTGATAATATAAAAAATTTAGAAACTGTTAACCATAATGTATATACCAGAATTGTGTGATGATGATGATGATGATGATGATGATGATGATGATGATGATGATGATGATGATGATGAAAATAATAATAATAATATTACTGGTTTTATTACAGTAGAATTCTATGTGAATGAATATGTAATATCTAGGAGGTACGTATTAAAAATAATTGCCGACTTCAATTCAACAAATATCCAAGTCCAACAGTTCAAATAGTTAAACGACATCAAAAGCCTAGACATAGTTATAAATAAACACGAAACATTTAATTTTTAGATAAAGGTCTTTTTTCGAAACATGACGGACAATAAAATTGCAAGAAATGAAGATATGGACACACCAAGTAATTGACTTTTATTTGTCAATTCTCAGTGTATTATGAAGATACCAAATATCAGAGAAGTGTGATTTTTAATGTAAATATTTTTGCATGTGTGTGTACTGTTCATAAGTTTTTAAGTTGAATGTATTGTTTAGTTGAAGATGGTCCAAAAAAAATAAAAAGACAAACTAGTCCTAATATAATAAAATATGAGTTTTAACACAATTTGTAGAGTGCTGATTAGGTGGAACATCTCTATAATGCCTGTTATTGATTTTTAAAAAAAAGGTACATGTAGTCGGGTACAGGGTCCAGACAAGGAGATGGTCAGTGCTTTGTTCTATTCCACATTTGCACAGAGTGGAGTTGCAGGTAATTACCCATTTCTACTAGGTTGGTCCTTGACCAACCAACTATGGAATGTAAATTGTTGAGAACTTTCCAAGTCACCCTGTTTTCTTTATGACAAGGAGGGAGAATTTCCAATGGTATCATCGACCTAGCAAGATCATCTGTTCTGGACTGCCAAGATCTTAACTTGAACTGTGATGGTTCAATGAGGATTTGTGGAACATAGGAAACATTTCCTTGATTTCAGCCAAGGTTTTACTGGTAAATACTTATAATGCATAGGTTCCTGAGTTTGATGTCTTAGACTTCTCATGTCTGCATACAGCTCTCAACAGATATCTGGAGGTTTCAGGTTTCTAACAGGTATAAAAAATCCCTTATACATTATTTACTTGGCCTTCACTAGAACATCTTTGTTCTATAGCAGGTTCTATACTTTGAGACAGAAATGATTTCTCAACTGTATCCTCCACCTACTTTCTACGGCTGGTCTAAAATTCTCCATTTACTCGTTTCCAAACTTCTTGAAATGCTCAGCATTTTCATTAACTTAAATATGTTATTTTAGTGCATATTTTTTTCTCTCTATCATCATCATCATCACCATCATCTGGCCGGTTTTTCCACTGCTCGCAGTTTGCGGGATCATTTATAACCAGGAGTGTATTGGTTTTTCCCTTGAAATAATGTTGTGTTCATTTTCTCCACACACATACTTATCTCCCATTCTATAATCTTCCCACTTACTGCTTCAAGCTGTCCTTGCATTTCTCCTCCATCCCGAATTAGGGTATCACCAATAAAAACTCAATTTCATTTTTGTACCTCCTTACCTGGACTTGCACTCCTTGTATCATTCATCAAAATCATAAACAGTGAAAAATAAAGTTAACTTCCTTATCTTAGTCCAGTTTCAGTTTCAAACCATCTGGTTTTGTCCACTTCAATATCCAGCAGCATTTTAAGAAACATTGCTTCCATGGATTTTAATGTTTCTTTTCTAAAACCTCCCAGTACTAACATTCTCTAAATCAATATGCTGTATGTTATTACCCTCCTTAGTCTCACAGGAACTGCTGTTGATCTACATCTAAAGCCAAATTAGTTGCATTTCCACCTTTATGTTTCATGATTTGGCAACACTGAATATTATCGCAACTTTTCTGTAATTATTATGTAATTTCTTGTCCATTTTCTTGAAAATATTATAATTTCCCTTTTACCAATCTTTTGGAACCTCTTTCTCTTCCATTACACTCTTGATCAGGTTGTACACTGACTTAGCAAATGTCATGGGATAGTCACCTAATAAGGGGCCTCCCCTGGCCCTGTGAACTGCAGTGAGACACCATGGAAGTGAGTCGACAAGTCCCTGGTAGTCCTCTGGACGCAGCTGACACCAAATCATTTGCAGAGCGGCCGCCAATGCTGGTCTGTTCGTGGGTGCAGGATCCATGGCACGGAGCCTGCATTCCAGGACATCCCAGACATGCTCGATAGGGTTCATAACGGGGCTCCTGGGTGGCCATGGCAGTCGTTGGACCTCCGCTGCATGTTCCTGGAACCGTTCCCGGGCGACGTGGGAGCAATGTGTTGGTGTGTTATCATCTTGAAACACTGCAGAACCGTTTGGGCGCTGGAAGATCAAAAATGGGTGGAGATGGTCTCCGAGCAGCTCAACATACCGCGTACCATTCAAAGTCTCTTCCAGAACAACTAGGGGGTCCATTCCATACCAGGTAAATGCACCCCAGACCATAACAGAGACACAAGCACCCTGGACCACACCTTCGAGGCAGGCGGGATCCATCACTTCATGTGGTCTGTGCCATACACGGTGCCTCCCATCGGCATGGTGCAGTTGAAATCGTGATTCGTCCGACCATATCACGTTATGCCATTGTTCCAGTGTCCATCCCTGGCAACTGGCGACAAATGCGCATCGTTGTGCCCGATGATGTTGGGTTAACAGTGGCACCCGTGTGCGGCGCCGGCTCCCGTACCCCATAGAACCCATGTTCCTACAGATTGTCCACTGGGAGACGTGTCTAGCACAGCCTGTGTTGAACTGAGCCGTGATCTGTTGCACGGTTGCCCAACTGTCCCTACTGACAATCCGTCTCAGATGTCGCCGCTCACGGTCATCGAGGGTGGCTGGACGACCGGTCGTTCGTCTGTTGTGGACGGTGACACCCGTATTCAACCATTCACGATACACCCTGGACACAGTTGATCGTGTGAAGCCGAATTGCCGCACTACTTCTGAAATAGCACCTCCCATCCGTCGGACACCGACCACCATACCCCGTTCGAATGGTGTCAGCTCACGACGACGTTCCATGTTACACCTGTCACATGCACAGTCACTGCTCAAAGGTCTCCTATGCAACTGTCGCTAGGACAGGGGGCGTGTGGTGCGCAGACAACACACCTGCGCCTAAGTGTTCCGCTATCCCATGACATTTGCTCAGTCAGTGTACATCCATTGCAATCACGAAGGTCCAAAAGATGAAACCCTTCACAAGCAGTTACAAAGAAAATCTCACAAATGCATTTCTCTAACAACCAAATCTTAGTACATCACTTTCCAGAATCTGCTGCTTCAGAAAGAACAGCTGTATTGAATTTTGTCGAGTAATCTGTCCATTCATAGGGATTCTCGTTTTCAGATTCAATAAAAACACATGAAACATAGTCATGGTTTTATATAATATATAATTTTGGGGATGTAAGGTTGTCTAAAACTTATAATATGCTAATACATTTCAAAACTCCATAGTTAACTCTTCAAGATCTTTCTCCTTGACTCTGGAGGCCCAGGAATGAACTAAATTTCTAACAGCGTCTCTCTGTCTTGAGTCTATTTACTATGAAGTGACAGTTGCCACTAAAAATATTTCTTATTGCTCTGAAAACGATCCAGGTTGCAGGTTCAGAATGTGTCAGCATATTGTAAGTTTTACACGACCTAACATCCGCAAAATTATATATATTATTTTTCCACTTTTTTCTTTTTTTTTACAAGCAGCTTACGTCGCACCAACACAGATAGGTCTTATGGCGACAATGGGACAGGAAAGGGCTAGGAGTGGAAAGGAAGCGGTCGTGGCCCCAGCATTTGACTGGTGTGAAAAATGGAAACCACGGAAAACCATATTCAGGGCTGCCGACAGTGGGGTTTGAACTCACTATCTCCCGAATACTGGATACTGACCACACTTAAGCGACTGCAGCTATCGAGCTCAATATTTATCCATTTAGTGGTTGTGAAAGTATACGTTTTAAGATAGTCAATGTTTCATTAATCATGACAGATTTCATCACAACATTAAAGAAGCCATGGTGCAGTGGAACTTCCAAAAATAAAATGTTTCAGAAAATATATAGACAATAAACAGTACTGAAAATAACAGATAAAATTTGCAGATGTCATGCTCATATGCAAAGAAGAACTATTTAAAATTTCACTAGGCCTACCTGGACTCAAATAACTAGCTGCCAGAATGAATTAAAATTTCTCATCCAAAAGAAGTTTCTCAACTCAGTCCAAAACAATTAAAACATGGATGAAATAAAGTGGTTTTATTAGTCTTCTCATGTAAGTCAGTAATATATGAAACAAACAACAACAACAACAACAACAAAAAGATAAAATACTGATGAAACTTACCTCTTTATAAACATCTGACCCCTAAAAGAGAAAAAGAAATAAAAATCTTGATTAATGGAAGAATAAAAAAGACAACCAGTAAACTTAACACATATTAACAACAATGATAAGAGATATAAAGTAATTGTGTGTGTGTGTGTGCGGGGGGGGGTTGGTTTTAGTACATACCTAATACATTTTAGAAATAGGACGTTACCAGGATCTGTCTTATTTATTTACCCCGCCAACATGTAACAATATTTAAGTAAGGAAAATTTGAACAATAATAACAGTAATAAGAATATCAAATGTTGTTATCCTTCTTCAGTCTGATGGTCTCAAACGCTCTCACATATATAAAAAAAAAAAAAAAACAACTTCAAATAAAGACTATCAAGTTAATTTTGTTCTTTGAAATGATATCTTATTATATCAAACTCTTGAAAACTGTTCTCTCTTCCAAAAATAATCTAGCCCTCTCATGCAATAAATTTTACTGAGCTGAGGGCTGTGAATGGCCCATTGACAGTTAATTCTGAAGCTAATTAAGACTTGGTAATTTTTGTAAAAATGAATATAAGAAGTAGTTGCTTTTGTTGTTTTTAAGTTATGAGCTAAAGCTGAAGATAAATACCGTACTTATAATTAGCTACTATTAATTTTCATTCAGGCAGGTTGCCCATGGACATCAACTTGAAAGACCATTATTTTATTATTTAGAAAATATATCCTACAGTGTTTTAAGGACTGTGTATGATGATAATAATAAACCTAGACAATACAACGTATTTTTTAACCCAAAAACATTTAAATACAAGTCCACCTCATATGGTATAGATGCAGCAGTAAAGCATTTTGCATACATGCAACAAAGTGTCCCAGTTTTTAACTCTGAAACTCTTCAGTCCCAATGTTAATGCCCCGCACTTCAGGTATCAATGGTACAAGAGATGAGGACAATAATGACAATATCATATCCACTGTATAGTCTTTACCCATAAGAAAGCCTCTTATGAAAGAATTTGTTCCATAATTCAATTCCTACTGCTAACTGAACTGACAAGGAATTATACCAGGAAGTTAGGAGCAAAGGAGATTGAACATTACACCAAGCATTTGAACTCATTTTCAACTAAGTAATGATTTTTTTTTTTTAGTGTTATTCTCTACAATCACTATATGAAGGATAATCTGGTAAGCAAATGACGTACCGAACTTACTGTCGCATGCTTGAGCATTTCTTTGAGTGCCTCCACTTCCTGTCGCAGTTCACGAATGATTCGAGCATTGGGATCCTCGTTAACGACCGCGTGGTTCACAATGCGCTTTGCTCTATCGGCATACCGCAATGTTGATAGAGTTTCTTCATAATTATCCGCTGCAGGGGAAATGGTAGCCACCATCACAGTCTTGCTATTACCTCCTAGATTGTCCTGTAAAAATAGGAAGACATTATGTAGTATATGGTACACAAAACATACACAAAAGAAGTTTATGACTCTTGTTGCAATCGAGACTAACAAAAGAAAATTATTTATCTTGAATACATACATTCATACTTCATTATAAAGTTTCATGCAAGCCTCTGTTAATTCACTAATTGCCTGTTCAATCCTCTGTAACTAGCTCCATCACCTCATGTAGTTCCACACCTCTTTAACTTCAAACTGTTAAAAACTATGTCTAATCATCATCGTCTTTATCTCTCTCTACTTCTCTTACCCTCCACGATAAGCTATTATTCTCCTACGTAACCTGTTTTCCTCCATTTGTCTCACATGACCCCACTAAGGATGCCAGTGTAAGTGTAGAGCTAGTTAATTCTTACCTTATCCTTCATCTCCTCATTCCAAATACCCTCCCATCATTGTTCCCACCTGTTTGTACTAGTAATCCTTCTCAATACCCTCATGTCGGTCACTTCTAACTTATGAATAAGATATTCTGAGTCCACTCCTGTACATCATCTGCAAGCACACTGCATTAGCTTTGCTACACTTTGATTCTACTACATCCTTGGAGAATACACATCCTAAATACTTGAAATGATCTACCCGTTCCAGTTTTGAATTCTCGACCTGACATTCAGTCCTCTTAGGTTTCTTCCGTAAGTCTTGGAAATACTCACTTTCACATCATATTCGATGTACCTCTTTTCAAGTTCCAACGTGCTGGACTGTAGGCTTTCAGCAAAGTCTGCCATTATGACTAAGTCAGAATACAGACCAAACTGCTTACTACATTTCCAGCTAACTGACTCTCTTCCTGCCACTTTATACCCTTCAGTAAATGATCCATGTAAACTATGAACAAACAATAAAGGTGAAAGATTACAGCCTTGTCTAACCCCTGTAACTACCCTGAACCAAGAATTCATTCTCCCATCAATTCTCACTGCACTCCAATTATCAACATTAATACCTTTGATTGCTTTTAATAATCTACCCTCAATCCAACAGTCTCCCAGTATGGTTAACTTCTTTTCTCTCGGTACTCTGCCATATGATTTGTCTAGATCTATGAAACATAAACACAACTGTCTATTCCTCTTGGAGCATTTCTCAATCACCTGGCGCACCGGAAAACTTGATCTTCACAGCCCCTATGTGGTCTGAAACGACACTGGTTTTCATCTGACTTATTCTCAACAACTGTTCGCACCCTCACTTCTAAATGCCAATGAACAATTTGCCTAGTATACTGATCAATGATATACCTCAATAGTTGTTGCAATCCTTCCTGTTCCCTTGCTTATAGATAAGTACAATTAATGCTTTCACCCAATCAGAAGGTACCTTACAAACATTCTGCAATAATCTTATTACTTTATGAAGCCTTTTCATCCCTACCTTCCCACTATATTTCACCATTTCAGGTCTAATTTCATCTAATCCTACAGCTTTATGACAATGGAGTTTATTTGCCATCCTTTCCACTTCCTCCAGTGTAATTTCACCTACATCATTTCTCCTTGTCAAGAACTTGGTTACAGTATTTTCTACTTCTACAAAAGGATTTCCTTTTATGTTCAGAAGATTATCAAAATTTCCCTTCCACCTGTCCAGTGATCCCTGGAATCTACTATGAGTTCATCTGATTTACCCAAAACACTATTAATTTCCTTTTTCCCCTCCCTTTCTATGATTCTTTATTACTGCCCCTTGATCAAGCCTTTCCCAGTTATCACCAAAATCTTCCCACAATTTCTTCTTGAACTCTACAATAATTTATTTTGTGCTGTTTCATCTACTATAGTATGATTCCCTCCCTATCTGCATCAGTTCTTGTTTGAGCCATTTTTGATATGCCTTCTTTTTATGTTTACAAGCTGCACTGACTCTACTCTGAACTAAGGGACAGTACCTGCCATGTTGCAGGTCACAGAAAGAGGTGTAAGGACTACCTCAAAGCCATCACGAGGCAGTATACTGACAACTGGCAAAGATGTGCTCTGGATCGTCCAACGTGAAGAAGTTGCATCCATCAAGAAATAACACCATTTGAAGAACAGAGATGTCGTATTGCAACAGAACATTGCAATAGGGGGAAGGAAAAAAAAAAGAGAGAGAGAGAGAGAAATCCTGAAGAAGGGCAGCCATTCACCAATACACTCCTCAATGTTTATCTGTCGCTATTGCAGAGAGTTGATTGCAATCTTAAGACACATCAGTAGGAAAACTATCATACTCGCTTGTGAGTGATTGTCAGTGATGATGACAAGAAGAAAAATTAATATTTCAACAATTTGTTTAAGGATTTCTTTGACCAGGAATCACAACTTGATTGTTGTTGCACCATGTTTGTTTACATCAGAAATTAACTCCAAGTATAGATGCCAGACATCTACAAAAAGCTTTATTATTTACTTCCAGCAGCTGAAGGCCAAACTCGAGTATGCCCACGAGATGACAGAACATTCCAGATATCAATTTAGGCCTGGAGAGCGAACAGGAGAAAGAAAAAAAATCTCATGCACCATCTACAGATGGGCATAGCAAGCACACAGGTGGACCAGGCACATCAGCCTGGCTATGAATAAGCATGATACTCATTGGGTTAAAAGCCCTAAAGTGTATTTGACAAGAAGAGAGATTATTTTTGCTTTTTTCAAATGGTTCTCACGTGATGGTTGAACGGAAAGGAACAGAAACATGTAGTTCCAAAATTTGACGAACATTAACATGGCCCCAATGCTGATTTCTGGTATAATCAGTGTGGTTTAGCAAGAAGGGATTAGAGAAAGCCCAGGACCAAAGTCAAGTCAGTCAGGCATTTGTTAGACTTCCTGTAGGTGAATGATGTCCGTTCTGAAGTGTTGGTTTTGTGAAAAATGTAATCCAAGCATGCAAAATCATAGTTTTGTATTATGTACAGAATCAAATTGTTCTTACCTTCAGCAGCCACGTAAGGACAGAATCTCTGTATGGCACAAATTTGTCCTTGTTCTTCGCTCCTGAAGTTTGATCAGCTAATTTGGATATTACTAGACCTAGGGTAGTTAAAGATCTGTAAAGGAAAACAACAGATATGAGACACTTATATCACAATTTACCAAACGAAGATTACGAATCTACTAATAAAAGCAATATTAATCTTTAAAAAAACAGAAAGTTAAGCTTTTCACTTTGTACTTACAAATTAGATTAAAATTTAACTTGACTACACAATCAGTCAATATCTCACAATGTCAACATTTTATTTAACATTCAGGTATGTTTTGCCTCTATGAAGATGCTTCATCAATAGAATATTCATTTTTATAAATGAACTATAACAAGTGAAAAGTTATTGTCATAATTATGTAGCCAGCTCAGTGGTGGAGCATAAATTTTCTTCATATAAATATATAAACAAGGCATATTCACAAACATGAGCATAACCTTTGAAATTCCTATTAAACAAAGAAATGAATAATTCAACATCAACAGAACATTGTAAGAATTCTTAAGGTGGGAGTGAAACCTCACTTAAAAGACGCATCCATTTTCTCAGAATATTTTATTCACTGACTGACAATAAAACAAAATGGGCTTGCCAATTTGTTCAATGAAGTTTGAAATTTTGCAAGTTTTGTTCAATTTTGTTAAATTACTTTGATAAATTTTTATATAACAATTTTACACACTATCTCTGCAAAATATATTAAGTTGTGGGAGTAATCCAAATTGTAATAAATCCACAACGCCACTAACTCATTCATATATCGGGAACAACCAAACTAACGATGATGATGCTTGTTGTTTTAAGGGGCCTAACATCGCAGGTCATCGGCCCTAACCAAACTAACGAGAGTGGAATTCGGCACAGAGGTTCCATGTATATCATAACATCTAAGAACACTTTTTGAAAAAGTCAATCCCTAAGGAGTAAAAATAAGGTAGTAAAAACACAAAGAATGGGCAATGTTTAGGAGTGAAGGTTTGAGGGCTGATATAATCATTTCTATGCTAGCATTGGTAGTGTTATGAAACACACAATATTAGAACAGGCATGTTACAGTGTTATAGGTGTTACATTTAGTGTTCAACAGACTGAAAAGCTTTAAGTTACATTAATTAAGTCGATACTAAAAAGTATGGCTTCATTCTCACAGTTTTATAAATTAAACACCGACTGTTTTATGTACATACAGTAATTTTAATCTTAGACAATTCAATCAGCACACAAATTACATTTGACAATGAATGACAGCACTTCACTAATTACTCTTGACCTCACAGTGGGTTTTCAGATGGTAGACTCTACCTGGAACTGGCGATCCTCCGTAATCTTGATTGACAGGTTTCATCTTTCACTACACAGCACAAACACCACAGTTACTTCACACAGCAATTCCATACAATCAGGTTCAAATGCATGTCTGTTGGCTAACACAATGTATGATGACTGTACACTTGGATAAGACCAATAACTCGTACAATCAAATGCTCCTCACGCTGAACTCTCAGCTCACAACTCATAACCGGCTATTCAGTGCATAAAACTCAACAACAACACAACCATCTGTTCAAGGTGAGCTTACTTTTATAAACCTGGTGATCAAGTTCTGGTATCTTTGGGATACAGTCGGAATATGAGTGCGCTAGTTTCACCTTCCAGAAAATCCATGTAGACACCAATCTGACCTGCTCATCCCTTCCAGGAACTACCAAAGGGGGTTTCAAGAGAGATGACAACTGCATCATTACACAACAATAGGTTGTGGGCTGCTATAATAGTTCATTTGAATGCTGCTTGATAGCAGTCATACCCAGGCCACTCACATGTGAGAGAAAACTTAAAAAGATAAGGAAATCATGAACACTGTCTCAAGAAGTCTCTCTGGACATTCTATGAACCAAGGAAGATATGTTATTTTATTTTTTCTTATGCGCAAAAGAAAACAAGCTTTTATTAACAATAAAACCTGTGTGCAGGTAATTCTGCTAGTCTGAATTATAAGTTATGGAAACGGAATATAAAAGTGTACAAATGTCGAACATCAAAGACTGCAAGTTAAGAAGGAAAATACAAACACATTGAGAGAACAACAGAAACCAAAGACAAAACGAAAATTGGAAAGAAAAGGTCAAAGACGTATTCCATAACTTCACATAATTTTGAGTCTTCCTACCCTCAATCCTAGCTTCCTGGCCTTCATGTAAAAGGAAACAAGGACAAAAAAACACAAAAGGACAAGGAGATCCTTCACATCTTCAAATAGATGGGATTCCTCATCATCAATCCCAGTTTTTCTCAGCTTGTTTCTGCTTCCCAGCTTCACCAGGAGAGCAGGCATCAACACTAATTGATGGGTCATTGTGACAAATCTTTAAGTTTGATGTGGGAAATGTAGGATAAGAAGAAAGATTGATAAAGATGAGAAAAGGGGAGAGAGACATACGATAAAGATGTATGCACATGGTAAAAGACTTGAACACTGGACGAGCACAAAAGGAAAAAAAGGATTCTAATGGGATAAAATCAGTATTGGAATGGAAAAACATGGAATGACATATTTTTGTTTCTTTTCAATACTGATTTTATAAGCAATTAATCATTTGTATAATAAACTTAAATGTCATTATTATTGGGTATAAAGCAAAACCTACTTGTTAATATTGGAGCCTTCTTTAAGTCGTTCTCCTACAGCTCCTGTTTTTACAGCACGTTCACTGCCGGCCAAGTCTACCAGAGACATTCGGCTCACTTTCTCTCCTGACACACCACTCTTCGTATCGGTCAAAGTTTGTGTCAGGACGACGGAGAACACAGCATGAGATCGAGACGATTCGCTGTTCATGTTGGTGGCGGCAACTGTTCGAGATTTGTTGCCTTCCGCCATGAGGTTGTCGATGTCCTGAAATGTAGATGCATTTTAATCCACAGCAGCACAAGATATATAAAATCAACATCAGAATTCTAAGCAAGAAGTTATAAAAACAATTTAAGCCTTGGTACTGGTATCAACAAAAGCTCATACAGAATCCACAACTGCAAAATTAAAATAATTTTAAAAAGGTTCTTCAAAATGCAGGAAGTTCAAACAATGTAAGTTAACTGTGTACAAGCACAAGACAATGGCAATGAACATAAGTAGAACATCCACTCAGTGTAATCTCATATTTGAGGGAGAGGGAACTAAAAATAGTGGAAACTGTTATTTGCAGTAATGGGAGGGCTAAACTAAAAATATAAATTAGAGCGTCCATAGGATCCAACTTCTTCTACAAAGTGCAGAATCTAGTCTAGTCTCATATCTTTCCCAGTCATGAGTGTCTTCTTCAACCCTGAGCTCGAATGCCATCGTTTTTGCCTTGCAATATCAGTTTACGGAGGGGGTACTTTTCCTAAATAAGCTGTCTTCTTTTTCTTGACTATGCAGACTAACACTTGATTCTTCTTCATGCGCTTCAGTATTGGAGATGTGATCTGTCCATAAAATCTATAGCATCCTTTGGAAGATCCACATCTCAAAGGTTTCCACTCAACTTATGGTGTTACCCTTCAGTGCCCATGTCTCAGTGCTTGTTGGAAGTAATGAATATACACAGCACCTCACAAATTTGTACCTTGCCTCCAAGCTGAGGGTTTTGTCACACAGTTAAACTTCTCATCTTTCAACAATTTACTCAAGCTGTTTCTATAGTCACACCAGGTCTAGATCTTCAGTGACCCTACTGCCAAGGTACTTGAACTTTGATACCACCATGACCTTTGTCTTTGTTCAAGTGCATCAGCTTCTGCAACTATCTTGTTTATCAGACATTGCAGATCCTCAGGTCTGTCGGCAAATACAGTATGACTGTGCGATCAACATATCGGTTATTTACCAATCTACCATTAACCCTTATTCCATCTTTTGCATCTTGCTGTGCTGCTATAAAGATATGTTCAGAATAAAAGTTGAACAGCAGCAGAGATATCACACAACCCTGTCTCACATCCTGCTTTAAGTGCCTCAGAGTTTTCAGCCCTCACTGAAGTCTCGTGATAGTATAGCTTTGTGATGTAGGTCAGATCTTCCCTTCATTTAGTGACCACTGTGAGCAACAAAATATGTATACATCTGCTTCATAGATTACGCTTTGACCTTTGATTGTGTCAATCAATCAATCAATCAACCAATCAATCAATCAATCAATCAATCAATCAACCAATCAATCACCACTGATCTGCATTCCTACCTGATGACCATATTGGACATCATACTATATTCATATATTCTTCTTTACTATATAAAAAGTGCTCTGGAATTATTGTGTTTACAAACACCCTTTTCTGTTCTTCATTTACATCATTCAAAAATCATGCCCTTCTACAAGGAAAAAGGAAAGCATCAGGAAGTCCTAATGTACAGTCCTAAAATTCCTGCTATAAAATATATCTGAAGAAACAAAGACGTAAAATAAAAAGTGTTCAAGTACACACAAAGCTGACAAAGATCTGTACTGTAACAGAAAACAAATATTGAAGTCAAAAATTAAAAATTGATAACATTAATCTTACCTGAAATGAGGTAACTGCAAGCTGAGAGAGACCATCAACGTAGGGTCCCAACACGTTATGCTCCCGCACTTTCAGGGACTGCTTGTTGGTTTTCGGATCCAACAAGTCGTGCACCTGAAAAAGGTAGTAGTGATGTTCAAGAGATAAGAAAAAACACAAAACACTCATGACAGCATCCAGTGTTTCTATATGAATAATATTGCATAAGAAGTCACCGAATACTGAAATACACTAATATCACAAACTTCCTCTCTGATCTAGGTTGTACCAGTAGCTGACATCAGCACAGATTCAGAGATATTTTGAACTAACACTGGGTCTTGCTGATCACCACATTAAACCCAGTATCAATATCACTTGCACCAGTTATGAGATACATTATGGGAACAGAAACTAAAATTAGACAAACCCCTTAAAAAGGAACTTGGATCATCAGAAGATTCCTGTGTTTGTGAAATAATACATTTCCTGAAATATTCCATTCAATAAGCCCTGCATACAATAATGAATCGTTGTGGTATCTGTAATCTCACTTATTGAACAATGGACAACGAAATAGGGAGGACAACAAAAATGATCCCAGAATATTTTTTTCTTTTCCCGTCCCTTTTCTCAAACCTTGGTGGAGTCGCGAGTGCGAACTGTGTGATATGGCCCTGTTTTAGGGATGTTCTTCCTGACGCCAGTACAATGTGGAAGGCTATTTGCTTTACGTCGCACCGACACAGATAGGTCTTATGGTGACGATGGGACAGGAAAGGAATGGGAAGGAAGCGGCCGTGGCCTTACTTAAGGTACAACCCCAGCATTTACCTGGTGTGAAAATGGGAAACCAATATGTAGAAGGATGTACTCACTATTCTGTGGTTGCTGGTAGTATGGAGTGTGTAGGTATATGAAGAGGAGTGTGATAAGACAAACAGAAACACTCAGTCTCCAAGTCGGAGGAATTAAATCCCCAGCGCAGCAGGGAATCGAACCCGGGACCCTCCGAACCGAAGGTCCCGACGCTGACCATTCACCAGGAGCTAGAGATACAAGGACATTCTAAAGACTAATATGAAAAAAAATCAAAATTACTTCAGTAACTGGGAGAATATAGCATCTGACTGCCCGACGTGTCCAAGGGGGCCTTCAAACATTCTGAACAACAGAGATAAAACAACTCTGATAAAAGAGACTTAGAAAACAACGGGGAAAATCAGAAGACTGGCCGCCGGGTTCTATAAGAAGGAGCAATGGCGGATTTGATTTGCCAGCATTACAGCAGAGCTTGTGGTTCTGGAATTGGTTTTCTTACATATCTAAGAACCCATAATTGATAACACTGATATACTTGGGGAGCCGGCCCCATGGCGTACCTGCCTCTTACCTGGAGGCCCCGGGTTCAATTCCCGGCCAGGTCAGGAATTTTTACTTGGACCTGAGGACTGGTTCGAGGTCCACTCAGCCTACGTGATTAGAATTGAGGAGCTATCTGACGGTGAGATAGCAGCCCCGGTTTAGAAAGCCAAGAATAACGGCCGAGAGGATTCGGCGTGCTGACCACACGACACCCCGTAATCTGCAGGCCTTTGGGCTGAGCAGCGGTCGCTTGATAGGCCAAGGCCCTTCAAGGACTGTAGTGCCATGAGGTTTGGTTTGGTTTGATATACAAAACATGACGACCTGCCCTCACACCACTACTCTCCACCAGCAGCTCTGTGTCCATTAGCGGCTTATAGTATTTAATACGTCTACTGTAGCCGGAGTTGCCAAATCGTCCAGATCATTAGCACCAGAAGAGCCAGAGCAAAAATAAAACATTTCTATGGACTTCGTTATTTGTCATTAAGTTATTTATTATTATTATTATTATTATTATTATTATTATTATTATTATTATTATTATTGTCCGCCTCCGTAGCGTAACGGTTAGTGTTATTAGCTGATGTCCTCGGGGGCCCGGGTTCGATTCCCGGTACTGCCAGAAATTTAAGAATGGCAGGAGGGCTGGTATTATTATTAATAACGCTAAAAGGATCACTGCACTGCATTCGTCACGAAGAAAGACTGAAGAGAATGTGGAAGAAAGTGGTTTGGCGACCTCTCCACACCAAAAGAGATTCACTTAGAACTCGTTAATTAACTCAGCACGGAGCAGGTCGCTTCCAGAAACTGAGACGGCCATGTTTTGTTCCCAAGTATACCGTGGTAGTGGTTACAGTTTTAATAGGAAGTACAATTGGACAAACATCCTCTATTAACACTAATCGAAGGGGAAAATGGAAGCCGCCCGGCACTTCGAAGGATGAAAATATCAACAAAAGAAACACAATGGCCACGAAGGGCATAAAATGAAATACTCCCCAAGGTCTCCAATCCTAATCTCACAGGTGACGGAAAAAACAAGAGTTGACCAAGAGAGGTCAGACAGGTTAGACGAAAGAGATAAGCCTAGCACAAGTAAGTGGAAGCAATGCCAGGACTCAGCTAAGGCCCTTGTGTTCGCCAAACCACACTCTCCCCAAGTTAAGAGCCCCTCTGGCCCCGTTTAGTCACCTCTTACGACATGCAGGGGATAACGTAGCTGTATTCTACTACCACCACTACCATCACCACCATCATCGGGGGATTGGGGGGGGGGGGGCGGCACTGATACATTCGGATGATAATCGTTATGGTTGCCATCAAGGGAATGTCTACAATGCTCATGTTATATCTGTTCCGAAGCTTTTGTCCATAATCAAGACAGAGAATTAGGAAAGAAATCGTTATGGTTCTTTGAGAAAGACAATATTCCAGCAGGTAATACACAAAATCGCAGAAAACTTCTTCAAGAACGGCCGACTGCTGGAGTGGATCCCTTTCTTCTGATAAGATCAGCTCCATAGCACAGCTGGTGAGGCACTACTCATCTCTCATGTTGAAGTTTGCGAGATGGAATTTAAGAACACTTCGACGCGAGAGACTCTAGTCCCGTGTATTTACCTTCTTTCTGTTGATGGGGCAGTTGAATACACATCGGAACGTCTGTTCGCGACCACGTATCTACATTGTTTCCAATTTACTGTATTTAACTTTACTATTCGATCGCCCTTCGTCAACCCTTGTTCTCTTTCAACAAGGAATGCGAGACACTGAGTCTTTCATGTTGATGCCCTTCGTGGCCTTTCCCGTCCATATCGCCGATTCCTTCATACTTTGAAGTGTCGGAACTTCTGCATTTTACTTCCAATAATATTAACAGAGGATGGTTACCTAACTATACTTCCTGTTGAAACAACAACCAACACCCTCACCGATCCATTCTGTAAAATTTACAGCATACCTGCCAACTTTACAAAACAAACATTCAGGAGATTTTGATTTGAAAATCAGGATAAATCAAGATACACAACTGGTCAAAACTGCTTATTTTACATGTCTTGCGCAATACCGAAGTACTATGATATATAACACTTATTGTCTCAAACCCAACTGTTTCTATACGAAGCTACAAGGCTAATAATGACCTATTTCTATTCCCACACAGGAAGTATGAGCGTGAGATGATCGGTCTCTGAAAAGCCTTCCGTAAGTAGCATGAGCTCATGCTCAACACCTGTAAATCAGTCGTACAGTTAGATGCCATTACTTAGCAAATGCATAGATTAATATACTGTATTGCATCGCGCGCCCGAGCGATTATGCGAAGCGCATTGTTACTTTTTTATCAAGTAATAAATTAAAATCGTAACTTCAATGCTTTTCAGTCTGTCGAACACCTACAACGCTATAACATACCTGTAGACTGAAAAGTATAAACATTACTGTACATTCACTGAGTCGACAATGTGAAGTATGGCTTCATTTTCAACAAATTGATGGATCTCATAGAAAGAAATATAGGGTTTCCAGATGATGAAGTATAAACTGACTAAAATACACTTTTCTTGTGTTAGTGGTGACCGGTGTCCTGATCCAGGGTCGTGAGGCTGCCTCTTACCGGAAGAATCCAGATTCGATTCCTGGCCAGGTCAGGAATTTTTAACTGGATCTAAGGGCTGGTTCGAGGACCACTCAGCCTTCGTGAGAACAACTGAGGAATTATCTGACGGTGAGATACGGCTCCGGATTAGAAAGCTTTAAAAAAAAAGACCGGGCGAGTTAGCTGTGCGGTTAGGGACACGCAGCTGTGAGCTTGCATTCGGTAGATAGTGGGTTCGAACTCTAATGTCGGCAGCCCTGAAGACGCGGTTTCCCATTTTCACACCAGGCAAATGCTGGGGCTGTACCTTAATTAAAGCCACGGCCGCTTCCTTCCCACTCCCAGGCCATTCCTATCCCATCGTCGCCATAAGACCTATCTGTGTCCGTGCGATGTAAAACAGATTGTAAAAAAAACGGCCGAGAGGAATCGCCGCGCTGAATACGCATCACCTGTAACCTGTAGACCTTCGGACTGAGCACGGTCACTTGGTAGGCCGAGGTCCAAGAAGGCTATACACGGTTTGGTATGGTTGTTAGCGACTTGAGCGTCTCACTGACAGACAGGTGCCCTACAGAAACAGTTGATTCTGTCATTTCGAAATACCAGATGATTTTATTCGGAGAGTGGGTGCCTGGGGGTGGTGGTGATGGTGATTGTTGTTTTAAGAGGAAGTACAACTTTGCAACCACACTCTACAACACTAATCAGAGAGAGAAAATGGAAGGGGTCCGACACTTCGAAAAATGAAGTACAATAGGATAGATTAAAGTTAGGAGCCTGGCACAAGTGGAAGCAATGCCAGGACGCAGCTGAGGGCCCCGTGGTCGTCAACCCACGCTCCCTAGTTCAGAGCCTCTGGAGTCCTTTTTAGTCACCTCTTACGACAGAGGGGGATACCGCCTACACCCGCAGGGGATTGCCTGGGCTACAAGACTCGAAGGTGACCGCACATTTTCAAATTGTGAACCCTAATAAAACAAATAACACTACAAGTGCAATAACATCTATCAAAAATTGAGAGCAAGTAAAACTCTTAGAGAACTGCTCTTCTTACGTTGCATAACTGATAACCAGTCCAGAAAAACTGGAAATTCACGATTTCAGAAAAGAAAGGGAAAGCTAAAGACAGTAACAACATGTTAAACAAACAGCCCATTAATTAGCAAACCAGATTCTGAGGTTTCTGAAACACACATCTCACTTTAGATGATAAGTAAATTAAGAATGTAGAGAACGTAGAAAATGTAGGTCGGCTGATGCAGAGTGGGTCTCAGGCCACACAAGTGGCCACGACTGGTCCGTGGTCTGACAGCTCTGCACTCCGTCCGACCAACCGAGCAAAGTGAGCTTCGCCTCTACAAGTCTGCATTCTCCATCTCGGCAGAAGAATACAGGCGTGGCAGCCTACATGTAGAACTGGCAATCCGCACACATATGGGCTGTTACATGAAGGAATGTTGAGGAAATAACATTGACAGCTTAAGGGGTCTATGAGGTATCGGTTTCCGAGCCTCGTGAGACATGTCTGGTCGTGACATCACGGGGAAGGGTGGTAGCATTTCCTCACCAGGGGTGATGTCGCGGCCAGACAGTTTTAGGATAGAATTAGTATAGACTGAATGTAGTTAAATAGTTAGTTTAGTCGGATGTAGAGGTAGCGTGTTGCATCCGCCCATGTGCAAGATGCTACCTAGTAGATTTAGAGGTAGTTAAGTAGTAAGTAGTTAGTGCTTAGCAAATAAATATTTTGTGTTTATTTTTGAACTGCACAACTGGAACATTGTAGCTGGGCGAAAGCCTGTTATGTTCAATAAATGTGTCTGTCTACAACTCTGCATTCGGTAGGCGGAGAGGGTCTGGTCCCCACTGTCAGCTGTCCTGAGAATGGTTTTACGTGGTTTCCCATTCTCCTGCACCAAGGCGAATGCCGAGAAAGTTTCCAGTCTAGGCCACGGTCGCCAACCCCCTCCCCTTCTGCCTGGCCTGAGAGACGGGGTCACCGTCTAGGAGGTCCGCTTCCCCCTTCAGGGATGGAGTGAAAACGTGTAGTATTAGTTCCATGTACAGAAATAACTTACCCACTGTAATACAATTTATTTTTGGTTGGAAAAGAAAATACGGGATTAGCCCATCATTTAACATGAAGTAGCGGCGTGTGTCTGTCACAGATGATAAAATGTGTTATTATCGTACCTTCTCGTTGTAAATTTCCATGTAGCTGACTTCCACTTTGTACGTAAGTTCTGAACTCTGCTGCTTGGCAATCATATCGAAAAGAGAATCACACAGCCTGGGGATGATGCCTTTGTTATCCTGACTACCCATCATCGTATAGGACTTGCCAGAACCTGCAAACATAGATGAAACAAACATTTTAGGATTTATGATCAATTAAATTCCGTTACTGGAAATGCTTTCATCGTCCATCTGAAACAATTATACATACAAAACTTCATTTCAATGGCTACCAAAGCTCATCGATTATAAGAGGGTGTACAGAACTCAACTCAGTTTCAACTTATTCACTTTTAATAGAAAGAACAAAGATTTTTTTAAATGATGAAAGTGATGATTAAGATCTAAAAAATCATCCAAAAATGCAATGAAATATGACCATACAAATTTAAAAAAATATGACTCAAAAATAAATGAGACAAATCGACTATTTATAGCCCTTTTTAAAATTAAAAAACACAACAGCAAAATCTGATATGAGAAAGTCTTATTATTATTATTATTATTATTATTATTATTATTATTATTATTATTATTATTATTATTATTATTATTATTATTATTATTATTATTATTATTATGCCATAGTACGTTGTACGTTAATGGCAAGAAAGATCTTAAAGAACTGGGCATACAAGCAGAAGATGCACAAAACCGAAATCTTTTCAGAGCAGTCACGAACAATTTTGGGACCTTCCGGGACGAAAAGGGGGCAACTGGTGCGGAATGGACAGAAGAACGTCGTGCTAAACACGGTGAGCTAATGAAGACGATGTGGATCAAGCGAAAAATGAACAAATGCCAGAATATAAAGTGAGGCTTATCGTGGTCCCTAGTTGGCCGATTAGCGAAGTTGAATGAATTATTTCATGTTTCTGAATATACACATTTAAATACAGTCTATTTTCATTAGCTCGGCTATTAAACAGACCATTATCTGAGACTGCGTACGGTCGGCCTTTCTTTAAAAGTAAGTTATGTAAGAAGTTACATAGAGGTACAATTTCTGCGAGTATGTCCGTTCTGGAGTGCTCTGGATAACAGGTAATCTTCCAAACGCTAGAAACGAGTGGTATTCACTAAGCTACGAAATACCGTTTCTGTGCAGATATCAAAAACATTGCCAACAGATGTCTCCTCTTAGACTCATAAATCCCTTCTTAGAAGGGGTTGATCATCGTGTCACGAATAAAGGAATTATTTTCTCTGGCGAGGGCGTAAAAATAATCTTATATGACGCATATTTATGTTAAAACAAAACACTCAAGTGACAGGTGTTTTCTCTTTTCCTACTTACTCTTTTACTATTTGCTTTTACGTCGCACCGACACATATTTCATGGCGACAATGCGATGGGAAAGGGTAAGGAAGCGACCGTGGCCTTAATTAAGATACAGTCCCAGCATTTTCCTTGTGTGAAAACGGGAAACCATGTAAAAGCCACCTTCGGGGCTGCCAACAATGGCATTCGAACCCACGATCTCTCGAATGCAAGCTTGAAAAAAAAAGAAAGAAAAGAAACATACAGTACATGAAATATGGGCACAAAGGCAGGCATAGCTACAGTCGCTTAAGTGCGGCCAGTATCCAGTATTCGGGAGATAGTAGGTTCGAACCCCACTGTCGGCAGCCCTGAAAATGGTTTTCCGTGGTTTCCCATTTTCACACCAGAAAAATGCTGGGGCTGTACCTTAATTAAAGGCCATGGCCGCTTCCTTCCCACTCCTAGCCCTTCCCTGTCCCATCGTCGCCATAAGACCTATCTGTGCCGGTGCGACGTAAAAGAAGTAGCAAAAAAAAAAGGCAGGCAAACAAACGCCTGAAAACTATTTTGCGTAGTTCCTAATGGGCTTAACCCCAACAAGTAATAATAATAATAATAATAATAATAATAATAATAATAATAATAATAATAATAATAATATAGTTCTGAGCTTGCTGTCAGATAGATTGTGACTACTACTAGTTACGTCATACTACCGTATCATCGAACTACCAAGAATAAGAAAGTGAGGGGATGAAGATAAGAAAGGGGCATACGAGCAGAATAATTAATATGGAATGAAAACGGAACATTCGGAGAAAATCTTTTCGACTGTAAATGAGGAAACTTCTTGAGCGAAACTTTAATACGGCGATACTAAACTACATGTTCATGCATTAACACACTGCACTCTATTGACAGTCAAAAGCGGAGCTAACGGAGGCGTTCTCGAGGATTTGGTCGTTCCATTCACAGGGATGCGAAACAGAACCTTAAGATACAGAATGCAACGACATAATTGTATATATTTAAATTGAGTACAAAAATCTCCGAACGTACAAGGTTAACTAGCAAGCTGTAGACATAGCGCAAGTAATAAGGTATTTATGCAATTTTCTGTATTTTATTATAATGTTAATGACAGACAGATGATATGGTGCTTATCAATAAGATATAATATGAAGAAAACTGTAAAGGAAAAACACATGAAGCAAAATATTGTAACTGTTGTTAAAACTCTTGCTTCTGGCACAATCATTCTGCAGTAAATTAAAAGGGAGAAAGGTGAGAAAATTCTGCTCACCTAGAGCGAAGTAAATGAATAATACTAGAGGATACATAAAAGGTAAACACAAAATTTTGCTACATGAGCTATAAATCGCGCAAATGCACCATATGTTCGTAATAAACGCAACAAGAAGATGTCTATATAAATTGACTTATCGCTGATGTTCTCTCTTAATAACAGCAGCTTGTTTTTAATCGAAGCACGATAGCAACGCGGTCGTCGGATCACGTAGCTGTGAGCTTTCATTCAGGAGACAGCGGGTTCGAACTCAACCGTCGACAGCCTTGAAAATGGTTTTGCGTGCTTTCACAATTTCACACCTTTGTGCCCATATTTCTTTTACTGTGTGTTTCTTTTCTTTCTTTGGTTCAAGCTTGCATTCGAGAGATCATGGGTTCGAATACCATTGCTGGCAGCCCCGAAGATGGCTTTTACATGGTTTTCAGTTTTCACACAAGACAAATGGTGGGGCTGTACGCTTCCTTCCCAGTCCTACCTCTTTTCTGACCCATCGTCGTGAAAATACCTTAGTCGGTGTGACATTAGAACACTAACGAAGACATTTTTCTCCGCTGCACAAAAAAGATGAGTCATGGATGTGTTTTTCTGCTTAGATGACAGAACGAGCTCATTTCGACTGTATTACGCTTTACCGTGTAGTGCGAATATCTGTACTAAATTATAGGAGTGTAGAGGTTCAATCAGTGGCGTACACTGAAGCCCATCCGCCCCAGAGCTGCTGGGGCAAAGAATTTTGTGTTTACATTTATTTACTTTTATTAGAACGCTTTTTATCAAGTTTAAAAAACTGCAAACAGCTAAGTCAAGTACTGCCGCCTCGACAATCCGCTTGCTCTACAGCAGTTCAACACTCTCCAGCAACCTGGATTTCTTTGCCAGCGCGAAAGAGAGCTAATTTAAGTCGCTGTGTTGACGTATGTATGCGCTTGAAGTCTACTTGTCCTGGGCTGTGAGCCACCCTTAAGATTCACTGCGTCTTACGGCGACAGGCCATCTAGCTTGGGTAAGGTACTGGTATGTTGTAACAGTTCGGCGCCACGCATCAGGGGCCACAAGAAAAATATCAATATGTTAACAGTAGAGCCACTTGCACATCGCCTTGCTAATGATAATAGAGCTATTTTATTAAGTCAATTGTAATTAAAATATATTTGATTTTTGGATTTCACCGGGCGGTTAGGGGTGCGCGGCTGTGAGCTTGCATCCGGGAGATAGTGGGTTCGAACCCACTGTCGGCAGCCCTGAAGATAGTTTTCCGTGGTTTCCCGTTTTCAAGCCAGGCAAAAAGAGAGGGGGTTGGCGGCCATGGCCTGTACCTTAATTAAGGCCACTGCCGCTCCATTCCCATCCCTAAGTCTTTCCTATCACATCGTCGCCATAAGACCTATCTGTGTCGGTGCGACGTAAAACAAAAAAAAATCGACATGCTGTATATCACGTTTTTGGGATTATTCATTGATGTAGAGAATTTGTTTTCAGTACACTCGGGAAAATATGTTTGCTCACTAAGCTAAGGTTAGGATTTTAAGTTTTTTAAAAATGTCGGTAGATGCAGAGTGGGTCTCGGCCCTTAAGTGGCCACGGCTGTTCCGTGCTCCAACAGCTCTGCACTCTGACCGGCCACCCGAGCAGAGGAAGGGTGGCCACGACCCTACAGTGGCTCTACGCCTCTGCATTCGAGAGACGGGACAGGGCTAGACCTCACGGCAGGCCCCAACCGTCGGCTGCTCTGAGAATGGTTTCCCGCGGTTTTCCATTCTCCTGCACTAAGGCGAATGCCGGGACAGTTCCTAGTATAGGCCATGGCCGCCAACCCCCTCACCTTCTCCGAGCAAAGCCTTCCCCGTAACAAATCTCCCGGTCTGAGAGACGGAGTCACCATCCAAGAGGCCCGCCTCCCCCTTCAGAGGAGGAATGAAAACATTTTAGCAACAGTTAAAAAAAAAAAAAAAAAAAAAAAGTCCTAGTATATTTCTGTGAAAAATATGTCTGTACGATTACGATGTGTCACCGGGTGAAACTGTAAGTACATTGTTTAAAATCTGCTGTAGCTTTGTTATGATGCTGCCATGAGTATCAATTTGGAAATGGTGCGGCTGTAATTTTTTAAATGTTATTTTATTGCATCTGGGGTAACGAACATGTTTACCGCATGCAACTGGGTTCAATTAAGTATCTTTCGTGAAGTGAGTTTGAGAACTTACACCAATACATATAATTATGCTACTGACCCAATAACAACATTTTTTTTCACGAAGAGGGATTGCCTTCGATGACGTTACGGGACTTTGCTGTGGCCTAGACGAAAAGCCAGTCAAATACAGTGGAAACTCGTTTAAATCACGGCATCGTTATTGCACCTACTGTGTATAGAAGGCAGAGTTCTGGCACACGGTAATAACGTGAAGAAGAACATCACGAGGACTTAGTATAGATAGATGACGAACACCGATTGCCATGGTTACCACGTTGTCGGTTTTCTGTCCACGCTAATTCCAGGTCGACCCCCGTCCAGAAACATAGCCGTTTTAAAAACAAGCATATTATAAACCACTCAACTGACACATTTTGTTTGTATCAATTTATGGCGGTAAATCGAAATCCTAAATATGATTGAGCCAAGAGTTGTGACGGACATGAGATCTACAAACGAACAAGAACTTTGAAAGTGCTGATAATGAAGGAGGTTTCTCAACTTTACGCACAAGCTGCTGCCGATAATAAGCGTTTTCGTCATATCGTGCTGGACTCTAAAAGCCACGAGAGGCTCAGGTTACATACAATCGAGCCCACTCACGATGTATGCTTAGCTCGCGCATTGATTTTTGTACCCACAATAAACGTGTGACCCACATTCAGAGCACTTGAAGATCTATGAAGCCTTCCTTCACTTCTCAACTATATGGATTAACAGAAAACTTATCAATGATTGAATATTAAAGATTCAGATTTGACCATGTCACCTTACTTTTCCACCTACAATCCACTATGTAATTTGCACTCTGAAAAGAAGAAAATGATTGAAGTAGGCAACGCGCGGCATCTATACTAGGATAACAGTTTTTCTCCATTGTTTTGGAGTCCTTGGGAAATGCTTCAGGAAGCTATTTTGACCCGGTTTCTGCAGCAATTTCTTTCCGATGTTTTGAGCACACTTGATGTCTTCTTTTATACAACCTACTTTTAATTATACTGTATTGTAATAGTGTCAGAGTTGGCAGAACTGATCACCGTCTTCTCCAAAACAAAATTGATGAAAACCATACGCCACAGGTTCGCATTGCTGCCGACCTGAGTGGCTCAGACGGTTGAGGCGCTGGCCTCCTGATCCCAACTTGGCAGGTTCGATCCTGACGTAGACCGATGGTATCTGAAGGTGCTCAAATACGCCGGCTTCGTGTCGGTAGATTTACTGGTACAGAAAGAACTCCCGCGGATAAAATTCCAGCACTTCGGCGACTCCGAAAACCACAAAGATGTACTTAGTGGAATGTAAAATCAACGATATTAGTATTATCTTGAATTGTGGTCCACAATCTTGAATCCCGACGGCAAAGTAAAAACAGTGATTTAGAGCTTTGAAATAGCTGGAATACGTCATTGCCTTCGTTTGTCTCGTCTTCAAAATAAATGAAACAACATAACGAGAAAGTTGAACGTCCTACTTGTCTATCTGAGAATCGAGTAATTTTGAATGGATCGGTCAAATCCTGCAAATCGCTTGAGAGACAATGGCTAACGCAAGGGCTGATTATCCCTCCCTAGAAAGAAACTATCAAGATTACTTACAGCAGAAATACTGTCTCGAATATCCAGTTCCCCTGCGTGTGGGAACATTAAAATACATTCACGTTATCTCCTGCCTGTCGTAAGAGGCATATGCGATGGTGGTGGTGATTATTGTTTTAAGAGGAAGTACAACTATTTTAGGCAACCATTACCGTATGAGAGGAGAACGCCTACAAGTTCCCGCCTTGAGAGCCCGGATTGGCAATTATAGACCCCTAGCTCATCCTGGCACTGCTTGTACCAGTCCCCTCAATTTCAACTTTCTCCTCGGTCAATTCTTGTTCTCCAACCCCTACGGTATTAGGTTCACGAGGTCTTTTCGTTTTCAAGCCCTTCCCGACCCTTGTTTCTCCGGCCGATAACCTCACACTTCTTCCATTATTTTCCCTGTAATTGGTGTTAAGCAAGGATGTTTGCCTAGTTTACTCCCTTTAAAAAAGAGGATGGTTACTCAGTTGTATTTCCTCTTTATAAATCACCACCACCACCTCTTGCAACAATAATCATGATCATCACCACGACGAACAATCAGTGGACAAGAGGTACTGAACACCCGTACTGAGAAAATCAAATTAAAAGGAACATTTTAAGGAAATCGGTCCCAACATCACACATTCGCCCATTTCCAACTAACTGATATCGTCCAGAAAACCTGGGGTTGCAATAATTTTAGCTGCAATTCAAGATAGCCTCAAATAAAGCACATGAGCATTCACTAGTCAAGAAAGCAATCTCCACAGTTTTACCACATTAATAATAAACCAGTCAGTCCTGTTTACTTTCTTACTTTATTCCAGAAAGGAGACAAGCTACGGGCAAGATGCCTAACGCACTTTTGAAGTCAATCTTATCAAGGAATTGGACGCCTATTGAAATCGGCCTATACAATTTTATGTCTGCTTGCAGTCATCAAATCAAAATTCTTCCCATGATAACCGAACAACAGAAGTTCGGTAGGGAGAAAGATGTTTAAAGAGAGAAAGGTATGTGCACAATTCCCGTACGTACAGAAATAGTACCCTACAGGCAAATAATGTGAAAATTTCTGACCTCAATAGGGACATAAAATTACGTATACACATACAATTTTCTATCAATTAATGTTCATCAGTCAATTTTCTATCAATTAATATTCATCAGTCAGCGTTGAGGAAGAACAGTGTACAAAGTTACTCAAAATTACACTATGGTCAAGTATCATGACAACCCTTTAGATTGTTCTTAAGTGTTGGTTAAACCTGCCAAAGATTGTCTAATATGTATGCTGTGCAAAGTCGATTTTGAAACATTGTATATTACTCACGCATATTAATATTATTAAGATAACAAAGAAAAACTACTGATGGATTCTACTAGAACTCCACTACCTGCAATCTAAGTGTATACGTGGACGAACATATTTAACTCCCTCTTCTGTCTGGTGTGGTTTACTCATTTGCGTTGCTGCTGGCACGAATAAATAACAAACTACAGATAGTGTGACTACACCACACCGTATAAACATGTGTTGAGATATTAATGAATCCAGTGGAAGTAATGAAAGGATCCAGCGACAAGCACGATGTTTAGGAATACTTTTCTCCCGGCAGTGTTGCGAAACAACTTCTATCCCACAAGCAAACACTTCCTTCAAGTAAGGTACTATAGAATCCGCCAGACTGGAAGGATTCATATAAAATTGATGCTGTCTTACGTTATAGCAAGGTGAAGCTGAAGTGAAACCGCTTTACAGCGACGTTATTTAGAAACGAGCTATGTGGAAAGGAAGTGAGCTAGGGCAGTCCATTAACACCATGCACCAAAATCGAATATAAACTGTGATACCAAATAACTGACCTAGACCTTTAAGTCAGGAGGACCCAGGGCTCGAAGCAACATGGTCATAGAAACATGCAGTGATTCCTTCAATTTGAAGACAGAGAATAAGGAGTCAAAGCGAAGACAAGTTGTCATATTTCAAGGGAGTTAAACTTAACTGAGCGACTTAGCGTAGTGAAAGGCTAGCATTGGTCCCCCAAAGAAAAAAGAAAATGAAACTTGTAATTGTTCGTAAAAAATACTCTGAAATAATTTCAGTTTTCTTTTTACAAGTTGCTTTACGTCGCATCGACATTGATAGATGGCGACGATGGGACAGGAAAGGGCTAGGAGTGAAAAGGAAGCGGGCGTGGCCTTAATTAAAGTATTTGCCTGGTGTGAAAATGGGAAACGACGGAAAACCATCTACAAGACTGCCGACAGTGGGGTTCGAACCCACTATTTCCCGAATACAGGATACTGGCTGCAATTAAGCGACTGCAACTATCGAGTTCGGTAATTTCAGTTCTTATTCTAGCGCCGAGATACTTCACATTTTTCACAACAAATATCAGGATGACAAGAAACTGCCGGAAATTCCGGAAGAGTGAAGTTAAAATATTTTCACCGCAAGCTGTTTACGACTCTGTATCTAATGGATTTCAATTGATACTAAGACGCGAGGTTATGAGTTGGGCTCCTTGTAACTTTTATTAATTTGTGTTACAAATATGTTACGCAGGGGCATGATAGGGTTGAAGGCTTCGAATATTTCCACTTTTGTCCCAGGGTAGTTCACATTACGCAAGATGTTACTATGCTGGTGTAGGGACAGTACAGATAATTCTCAATATTACTACGTTCATGGCATCAGTCTGCTTCGTACACTATGTCATGGGTGAGGTGACTGTTCATGACACGACGTTTTACGACGTTCCTCTGGTGTGTGTAACTTTCAAATGCCGATTTACAACCGAAACTAACTTACAACAGAACCAACACGTAAACAGATTGAAGCGTGGTCCATAAATCACACGCTGAGAAACAAAACAACTTACGGTACGTCCGTGGTAACGTTGGTAGCTTCCTTGATGTTAGCATGTGCAGCGAGTCGTTGTTGGCGCACGTTTTAGACTGGCATCTCATTGAAGAGATTTTCAGAGCATAGACTTATTAAATTCAAAATAGCTAGTGTAAATTCTATCAATCGATTGCTGACTGATGCATATATAACGAGAAAATACAAGTTGAAAAAGGTGATATGGGATCACTTTGAATTAGCTGCTGAACGAGTATTGAAACACTTTGCGGGTCGTATCATGGTCCAGTTCTCAAGAAGATATAGATAGCATTGTGCACGAGACTAAGTTTGTGTGACTCTCGCCTGTCTAAGATGCAGCAATCCCCTAGAGCGCACAACTACTGGTGGACAAAGGAACTAACAATTATGAAAAAAAAAAGTCTTTTAGCCTGCAGCAGACGAATTAAGAGAGCGAGACATAAAGCTCTGAGTCAAGTGTATGAAGCTAAATATTATGTAGTGAAAAGAAAATATAGAGCAGAGATTAATCAAGCTAAGATCAATTGCTGGAAATAGTTTTGCTCCTCACAGAGTGGTCACAATCCGTGGAATATAGTGTAAAAAAAGTGTAAGAAGCCAGAGAGACTAAATCAAACTCTGAATACTATTGGCACTAATAGGGGTTTTACTAAAGATCCATATGAAACTGCTGAAGCGCTATGATGCTTTTATTTCCAGCGGATGCAAATGATGCCGAACAGGCTTATATTAGCCAACAATCGCCTATCCTTTCCGACACATCCGATGACATATCATTTTATAAGAAGGATAATTGCCAACTCATAACATATGCTCATGATGCTTTGCTCCTGGTTTGAGACAATAATATGGCAAACAAAATTCTACATACTAACGTAGCCCTTAATCAACTCTATCATTGGGGTCGGGAAAACAAGTTACACTTCAATCCACCTAAGACGAAAGCTGTGATTGGAACCGAAGAAAGGAAAACAGAAATGAAAAAAGAAAAAAACCCAATGTTATTGATGAATGGCATACAGCCATGCTTGTTAATCAAATATCTTACTTGGGTGTAATACTGGATCAAACATTAACATTTCGGGCAGATTTTAATCACCTTGCAATGAACGTTGCTCGTCTCCTTTCAAGAGTAAATCGCGCCACCAAACCTTTGTTGGGACATAAACTCATCCATTTGAAAAAACATATTTAACCCACTATCATATTCTGAGCAACAGCTTTTCAAGATACCCTTCCATATTAGTGGGCCCAAATGAAACTATGCCAGATTCAAAGAGCGTCTTTTTTCTTTTCTTTTTTGCTTAATGTCGCATCAACACAGATAGGTGTCATGGCGACGATGGAGCAGGAAAGAGCTACGAGTGGGAAGGACGCGGCAGTGGCCTTAAGTAAGGAGAGACGTGCACGAGAATTCATTTATTTTCTAAATTCTCTGTAACTCGGACATTGAGTTAGAATCATGACATTTTGCACCTTGATCTAAATTATATTGTTATTAGCTACGAACGTTAATCATTTCATTTATATAAAATAGTTTTGAAAATATATCTTTCAAAATTGAATTTTGGTCATATTGATGTATCTTATCTCAGCAACACCGTGGTCCTGGACCTTGTAATTTTATTTGGTGATTTCTAAGAACGCCTGCAGGGGTTTTTAATTTCATGCCTATTACGATTTTTTAAAATAAATATAAAAATAAAAATAAATGAACTTTCCAATTTGAAAACTTTACAAGCAATGCATGTATATTAAACTCTGAAGTCCATACAATTGCATATGTTGTCATTTCCTTGCAAGAAAATATGTGAAAGTGCTTAACGCGCCTGTCTATCAAGTTTCAGATTGATATCTTCAGTAGTTCCAGAGAAAAGGTACATTTGTCATTGAAAAAGGAAGTCTAGGAAATGGCGTTTGAATTTCATAACATGAAACCTCGCACTGTATCTCTCAAATCAATACAAACTTTCCGCGGTGATCGCCATGCTTGACCAATCAGAAATAACGCTTCACGGCCTTCTTCAATACTCCTAAGGGTACGTTTATGCTGCAGCTTCTCTCCTGGCACATGGATGCTCGCCCTAACACCTCACTGCTGACTATAGCCAGGCTGCTCGCCATGGAGCTTTTACCCTGCAGCACTCCCGCGCTCACGCTGCTGGCTGCTCTCATTGTAATAAAAAATTCGAAACAGCGGAACTGAGAGTTAAGGCTGTTTGTATTTTGCATAGTGTGATTATAGATATAGAGGGGCTGAACACTTGGACTACGAAGACGTGCTTCCAAGAACTATCCCGTCAATGAGGAACAACACAGCTCCAGCTGAAGTTTTTGAAATGCAGAATAAATTCACACATTTCTTTTAACAAGTGAGTCACAGTTTTGTTGGCCAGTGTATCTTACAATAATCTGGTGTATTGAATGTGTAATAAAAAGTGTTAAATGCCTCGCCTGGAGTTTTCAGTGCTTTTCTACTGCGGGAGTTGATTAAAGAATGAAGTTACAAAATATGATTCATTTCGTAATTTAATAGTGTACTTTTGAATAATGTAAAATAAGGGGTTATGGAGTACCTCATTTTGACTTTAGTTAGGTCTCCTAAACAAAATGTATTTACAGTTTAAAAAAATAACTGTTGAACTTTCCATGGAAAATGACGTACTTCATATAAATAACCTGCTTGTAATGACACAGGTCCCCTAAATAGCAAGAATTTAAAAAGTTGACATACTCGTTCCGTATTCTTTTGCCACTTAATTCCACAGTTTGATGATGATGAGGAGGAGCGGGCTAACATCTAGGTCATCGGCCCCTGGTGGTACGAGATGAGATTAAATGAATTAAAAGTTATAATTAACCCACTGACTAGGATTGGAAAAATGATGATGATGAGAAAAATCATTATGAATTTAAAATAATTGGTGGATCTAATTCGCAATGCCTTACTTTCATTTAAAATTAAAAAGAGTACAATGTAATAAAATTGAATAAGTCACCGGCATAGAAGTAAAATCACATTTAATTCACATTTAAAAATACATAAAGATAGATAAACACATAGTCAATAGGATAAAAGAGCAGCTGACAATAAAAGAAAAATGAAAAACAAATATGAACTTCATTTTTAAGCGCTATTAAACAGGCCACTATCCCTTATAAAACGGAGAACAAGGCCTACTGGCTGCTCATCATCTCGTCAATCCATTTATCCCATTTGAACCTCTTCCTATCTGAACCTGCCTTCGAACGCAATGCGATTTGGAACCAGCAGCATGTGGATCATCATAAGAGGTTCAAATGGGATAAATGGAATGACGAGCGGCTAGTAGACATCGTTCTCCATTTCATGAGGGATAGTGGCCTGTTTTATAGTGTTTAAAAGTGAAGTTTCTATTTGCTTTTTTAAAATTTTTATTTTATTGTTAACTACTCTTTTATTCTATTGTCTATGCGTTTTTAATCTGAATTAAATATATAATTTTACTTCTTTGTCAGTGCCTTATTCAACTGTATTACATTATTTTTTATTTTAGAGGAAAAGAAGGCTTTGCAAATTAGTTCCATCGATTATTTTAAATTCATAACAATTTTCCTCGTCATTATCATTTTTTAAATTCTAGTCAGTGCGTTAATTATAAATTTTAATCCACTTCGTCTCATCCAGTACTATCAGGGGTCGATAACCTAGATGTTAGCCCGCTTTAAACAACAAGCATCATCATCTTCAAACTATGGAATGAATTGGCAAAAGAATGCGGAACGATTATGTCAACTTTCGGGTTTTTTTAAATCTATTTAGGGGACCTCTATCATTACAAGCAGGTGATTTATATGAAGTACCTTGTTTTCCATGGAAAGTTCGACAGTTATTTTATGCTCGACGATGCCGAAATAAAAATATTATATGCCAGAAAACTGAATCTTAATGAGGGTAATTTTAGTTAAAGTTTCAGTATGATACAGGTTCTCCACCAATCACAGTTCGGATTTTCATTATGACACAACTGTTCGACCAATTAGGTAAGGATACCATCGCACCTGGGCTCAACGCACTAGTTTCGCACTTTTTTTCCAAAATCAAACATGTCGGACGCATATATTATCATCAATGTACCTACTACTTCCAATATTCCACAACCGCACGGCACATTCCCGCAAATTCACTTCACCAACTGTACAATAAGCAATTTATATTTTAAATGTAGCTAGGTTATGATAACCTTCTAGCAAAGCTTTGAAAACATATGACATTGTCAAGGTCCCTGATCCACTCACGGAAAATTGGAAAGATTTCAAAGAATGTCTCCCTTGGTAAGTTAACCCAATCCCTAACTCCTCTTCCTACAAATGAATATTTTCCCCGATTTATCCTCTTGAATTCCAACTTTATCTTCATATTGTGATATTTCCTACGTTTAAAGACGCCACTCAAACGTATTCGTCTACTAATGCCATTCCACGCAATCTCTCCGCTGACAGCTCGGAACATACCACTTAGTCGAGCAGCTCGTCTTCTTTCTCCCAATTCTTCGCAGCCCAAACTTTGCAACATTTTTGTAACGCTACTCTTTTGTCGGAAGTCACCCAGAACAAATCGAGGTGCTTTTCTTTGGATTTTTTCCAGTTCTTGAATCAGGTAATCCTGGTGAGGGTCCCATGTACTGGAACCATACTCTACTTGGGGTCTTACCAGAGGCTTATATGCCCTCTTCTTTACATCCTTACTACTACCCCTAAACACTCTCATAACCAAAAATCAATAACCCAGCGCATGCGTTCTGCGCTCTGTTCAGTAAACTCAACTGTCAAACGACATGTCGACATAAATTTATGAATATTTAAAAAATAGAGTTATAATTATCGTCGAGCATAAACAGTCGTATGCAACTCGCCTATAATGGTAATTATTGCCATTATAGGCTTGTTGCGTAATGTACTATTTTTAAACTGCTAACACATTTTGTTTAGGTACTCCATAACCCCTTATTTTATATTATTCAAAAGTACACTATTAAATTAGGAAATGAAGCATTTTAAATTTCATTTTTCAATCAACTACCGCAGTAGAAAAGCTCTGAAAAATCCAGACGACGCATTTTACACTTTTTATTACACATTCAACACACCAAATTATTTTAAGATCCACTCCCCAACAAAACTGTGACTCACTCGTTAAAAATATTTCTGAATATTTATTTCGCACTTCAAAAGCTGCGTTGTTCCTCACTGACGGGGTAGCTCTTGGAAGTACGACTTCGTAGTCTAAGTGTTCAGCCCCTCTATATCTATAATCAAATTATGCAAAATAAAAACAGCCTCAACTATCAGTTCCGCTGTTTTGAATTTTTTACTACAACTGAGAACAGCCAGCAGCGTCAGCGCGGGATTGCTGCAGGATATAGTCAGCAGCGAGGTGATAGGGGGAGCATACATGTGTCAGCAGCGAAGTTGCAGCATAAACGTATCCTAAGTGTGATACCGTCAACTGCCTGACAAAACAGACGTAAAGAGTTCGTCGAAGATGGAAAAGAACAATGCATGAAGAAAGGGGTCGAGTCACATAACGCATATGTGACTGCACTCAGGTAGTGAATTCAACTAAATCCTTTTGGGACTACATTCCCTACATATTAAGCAAACAATTTCAGCATCAACAAAAAAAAATCTTAGTTTTGAAAGATTTCCTGCACGTGTCCCCTTAAGCTACAGCCCCAGCATTTGCCCGGTGTGAAAATAGCAAACCACGGAAGACCATCTTCAGGGTTGCCGACAGTGGGATTCGAATCCACTATCTCCCGAATACTAGATACTGGCTACACTTAAGCGATTGCAGCTCCCGAGCTCGGTCAAAGAGGCTTCATACTGAGAATCAATCGTAGCTAAAGGAACAGTAAATTCTTATTTTCCATGCCTCGTACATTTGCCAACCGTAAGAAGCGACTATAAAGTGGCCCAGGCGATTTCAACTTGGGAGCGTACATTGGCGACCACAAAGCACCAGAGGAGTCTGGTAATATTTCCACTCACTTGCTCCAGATTCTTCACTTTCATCTTTCCTATTCGACTTCCAATGGTCAATTCTTGTTCTCTTCCGAACCCGCCGGTATTAGGTTTCCAAGGCCTAGGGATACCACTATCGCGTCCTTCATGGTTCTTCCCTTTCTTTGGCCGATGCCTTCATTCGTTCATTTTCCCTCTGATTAACGTTAAAACACGATGGTTGTCCAGTTGTAGTTTATCTTAAAACAATACTTTATCTTAAAACGATAACCACCACTGCTATCTATATTATTTCTTCCATTCTCTGGAGAACTTCAACATTACGGTCATGTTATGTCAATGGCATCCTTATCATCCTTCAATAGAACTTTCAACTATTAGTGACGTCTATCAAAAATGCACGTTCCAACACACATACTGTAGCAGCGAAAGTTTCGTTGCTTACAAACATGGATTCCATTGGTTATTTACTACGGTGCCAACGTACGTATGCCCATGAATCACTGATCTCTATACATGGATGGCTGGTGGCTTGGGTAGCAGTAAGCCGAATAGAAGATGATTGGCGTAGTAAGATGGCAGCGAGCGCACGGTGCAGTAGACCCATTGAATAGACCACGAGGAGCGCGCTTGCTTTGTTTATGCTGAGTTCAGTGACGCCAACCCCCTTGATTGTAGTTCCACGGGTGTTCTGTGCTGTGTTATTTCAAAAGAAATAGTAGTGTATTTTATGAATTTAGGTTTGTTGCCTTGTAGTATGCTTGTAAATTCGTTCGTTCGTAATCTGTTTATCCTCCAGGGTTGGTTTTCCCCTCGGACTCAGCGAGAGATCCCACATCTACCGCCTCAAGGGCAGTGTCCTGGAGATTCAGACTTTCGGTCGGGGATACAACTGGGGAGTATGGCCAGTACCTCGCACAGGCGGCTTCACCTGCTATGCTGAACAGGGGCTTTGTTGGGGGATGGGAAGTTTGGAAGGGATAGAGACAAGGAAGAGGGAAGGAAGCGGCCTTGGCCTTAAGTTAGGTACCATCCCGTCATTTGCCTGAAGGAGAAGTGGGAAACCACGGAAAACCACTTCCACGATGGCTGAGAAGGGAATCGAACCCCCTCTACTCAGTTGACCTCCCGAGGCTGAGTGGACCCCGTTCCAGCCCTCATACCACTTTTCAAATTTCGTGGCAGAGCCGGGAATCGAACTCGGGCCTCTGGGGGTTGCAGCTAATCACACTAACCACTACACCACAGAGGCGGACGCTGCTTGTAAATTAAAAAATTAAATTTAAATGTGCATGTATGTATGTGAAATCCGAATGAAGAAACATCCTACCGGGTATTAACATACCGCAGTGTTCAGCTTATGGATGTACAAACAGAAACGATCAGCAGAAGGAGAAATCATTTCATCGGTGAGTTTTATACTGTACATAATAATCTCTCTAGGGTAGTGTTTTGAGTTTTAGGTTTATTGTATCTTATTTCTCATATTCTGGGAGCAAAAAGGCAATTTTTCTAGGTTACCTTTCTCGAAACCCGAACATCTAAGATCATGAATTAGGAGTATCAGGCGGGAGACTTGGGAGCCTTCTAAAACAGCTGTTCTCTGCTCCCATCACTTTGAGGAAGACTGTTTAGATAAAAATGGACAAACTGGATGCCTCAGAAATTATGTATAGCCAACTGTTTTCAATTTTACTGAACATTAACTGCAAGTAAAGATTTACTTATATTTTTATTTATTTGTCATAATTAAACTGACGGTTTTGATGAAATAATTGACGTGACCTTATAACATCTTAGAAAATGAAGTCTGGAGGAATTCTAGACCTTATTTACATCAGTAATAATTATGGGTTTCAGACACTGGAGTGGTGGGAGAAGGCAAAGTGTGGTGGGTGTTTTAGGCTATCCCATTATGCTAGTTGTGGTATTTGGGGCTCATTTAACGGGTGTTACATATTTCTGATGATGGCCATCAATATTGCTTTGGTAGCTGAATTTAATTAAAGAGGTTTGTAATAGTAAATTAAGCTGCAGGTAATGTGATATATTGACAAGTTTTGAATATTTGCTGGTTTTATAAATGTGTACATTTGCTTCAATTATATTTTAATTTGATAAACTGCGCGTTATTTCATAGAAACAGGAAACAGGAATTCATTATCAAGCACCGATTATGGTATGTCAAATCTAGGCCTGTATAGTGAGCTACGTTTATAGGTACATCATTTTAAGAATGCATAATTTCGTGACATACATGTATACAATTTACAGCAATGTTTCCAGAAACTGATTTTCACTCGTATTGTGTTACCGATCGCTAATTGCATGTATTCAGCACCTAAGTTAATATTAGTCGGCCGTTATTATAACACTCATTTTTATTGCTATCCCGGAGATTTACTGACCTCGGAACGACGTGTCAGTGATCCCAATGTCCTTATGCTTTGAGTGAACATGTCCCTATATTTTTAATTATTCCAACGCGCCATTAATTGCGATTTAAAATTGACTATATTATCTTTGCTTCCCCATAAGGAGAGCTCTAGGATGGGTACGCCAACATGGCGAACCGCGCGCTCAACTTGGCGTACTTTCTCCTGCAGCGGAGAGCTGCCGTCAGCGATCCAGGTATAGAGATCAGTGCCATGAATACATTCCGAGTGATCGTAAGTTGACAGTGGGGTGTACTGTGTTTGTTAAAGGTCCTTAGTTTTGCTTGCTTTAATTATATTATTGACAAGACTGCACGTGCCTGCTCTGCTAACCAACAGCTATTATTCCACCAGACCAGTACCAAACTACTCCTCCGCCACATTATTCAAGTAATTAATTCAAACCAATTTCATGTAGTTGCTATTGCGTTACGTAAACAGAATACTAAGGGAAAGCCATATGAACTCCCGAGATCCAAGAATTATCACTGGGATTTCACCGAGACATAATTCAAATTATTACGACAAATCTGCCCAGCTACTGTAGTTTCCATTCACGGCAGAACAGCAGCATCTTTCTGCTGGTGTTCTCTGGCTTGAAGTATCGATCTTCAACAAGAAACACTGGATGTAGGAGGAGGAGGATGAGAAGGAAGAGGAGTCACGAGGGAGAAAGTTCCTTTCACTGGACTGACAAACAGATGTACAATCTACCAAAAGCGTGACAGCAGTCCTGTAGCAAGTAGCCACGAAACCAGCAGGTGATAACATATCCTTACATCTTCATGGACCACAACCATGGAGTTTGCATTATTATTTTTGAACTCGCATAACAGCTCCTCCGATTATGTTTAGTTCTTTAAAACAACCACCACCGCCACCAAACTCGCTCAATAACAGGGTCATGATATGAAAGTTATCATTTTAGGGCTTTCGAGATAAACATTTTAACAATCATATAATTTTATGTTTGTGGCATTTAAGTTGTAAGAAAATAGATATTCTTAACGACCCTCGCTAGTATACTTAATCGTTTTGAATAAACCGAATTTACTTATAATAATAATAATAATAATAATAATAATAATAATAATAATAATAATAATAATAATAATGTTGTTACGTCCAATTAACTACTTTTTTGAGTCTTCGAATTTACTTCAAATACCATATAAAATCACAACACCCCGACAGTTCACCTTCGGCATATGCAGTATATCAATTCAAGCAGTAAGCGCACGAAATACTGCATACTATTACTTACGCATCATCATCATTTCCCTTCATCCAGCTGTAGCCGGGTACGGGCAAATATGGTTCCTATCCACTTTCTTCGGTCTTTCCACCACTCCTACTCCAACATTGTGTCCCAGTCCAGGTTTCTTTCTATAATACTGCGTTGGATTGTGTCCTTCCATCTCAATCGTGGTCGTCCATGGCCTCTCCTTTCTTGCAGTTGCATTTCCATCACCTTTCTTGGCATTCTTTCATCACTCATTCGCTTTATGTGCCCAAACCATCTTAGTCGGCTCTTCTCTATTCTATCATTTATTTTTTCCTACTCCAATTTCTTCCCGGATTTTCTCATTTCTTATTTTGTCTCTTCTACTTTTCTGCATCATACTCCTCAAGAACATAATTTCGGCTGCCTGTATTCGACTCTCATCCTTCTTTGTCGCTGTGCAAGTTTCTGCTCCGTAAGTTGTTATGGGTACGTAATACATCTTGTACATCGTTTCCTTTGCTTCCATTGGCACATCTTTGTTCCATAACATGTTTCTCACACTATGATAGAAACAGCTTCCAGCTTGAATCCTCTCACTAATCTCAACTAACATTAAAATTACTTGATTATAATTGGTACAATATTAAATTCCGTAAAAGAAGTTGGTTCCCAGTAACCCAAAATAACAATTTTTAAACATTGCGAGGGCATTAGAACCTAATGCCTAACGCCTATATTTCGTGATCAATTGACAAAGACATCACAACTGATGTCAACGTAAATTAGGAAAGCCATCAGCAGTTATCTAAGAGTAAACGATCTGCATCATTGTACAGTTATATTGTATATAAGTCCACCCTTTAGTCCCATTTCTTGATACGGAATCGAGAACGTACCAACATACCACATGAAAATCTTTCTGACATGAAATGTACAAACTGCCCTCCCGGATGCAGGATTCAGTGCGACGTCGACTTAATGCTGCTACGGTCTGTACGATTAATATACGATACAGAGTTGTAGAAAATGACTTCTAACAAAATAAAGAGTTTTCGGACCCATATTCAAATAACTTTTTTTTTCTCCTCTTCTACGCGTGAGGAGTGTGTTCTGAAAGATTGGCTGTACGCTAATGTTACATCTTGTATTTCATCCTGTAACTCGTATTGTGGAAAACCATAGTACTCCGAAGTCATGAATGATTTTAAATGAAAATTGGAACTGTTAAACTTTCTCCTGTCAGAATGTCCAACATTTGCTAGTGTCCAACCCTTGTCTCGTTTCTCTACGGGGTCGGGTATGAGGTGAGATATATCTTCGTTGCGAGTTTCTACGACCGGATGCCCTTCTTGACGTCAACCTCATAGAGGAGTCAATGAAATAAAATAAATGACGTGATATATGATAGTCGGAAGGGAGAGAGTGAAACCCGATGTCGGCACATCGCCTACTCCTGTTCAATAGCACCAGGGAGTCTGCTCAAGGTTTAACGTCCCTATCCGACAGACAAATCACCATCAACAGCGTCATACGTCCTCAGCATGAACACTCTAGAGAGGTTTGGAATTGAACCCAGGGTTTTGGGACGCAATCTACCTCTCCTACCCTACTAACAAACATCCTGATGGTGAAAACCAGTGGGACTCGAACCGGCTAACCATGGCGTCAGAACATACAGAGTTGATGCTTTAACGACCATGGCACCGGGCGAGTTGACCGTGCGGTTTGGGCCGCGCAGCTGTGAGGTGGCATCCGGGAGATAGTGAGTTCGAACCCCACTGTCAGCAACCCTGAAGATTGTTTTCCATTGTGTCCCATTTTCACACCAGGCAAATGGTGGGACTGTACCTTAATTAAGGCCACGGCTCTTCCTTCCCACTCCTAGCCCTTTCCTATCCCATCGTCGCCATAATACCTATATGTGTCGGTGCGACGTAAAACAAATTGTAGAGTAATATAATAATAATAATAATAATAATAATAATAATAATAATAATAATAATAATAATAATAATAATAACCATCATAGTCACCAGGCGGGCTGTTCAATATCTGCTAGTTACTAAGAAAAAATAGCAGAAGAGAAAAATCATGTTAAATGTTCCTTATTAGTAGCTTCCAACCGCGTACGGGCCGGAAGGAGGTGTGGGTTTTTTTTTTTTTTTTTTTTTTTTTTTTGCTAGCGGCTTTACGTCGCACCAACACAGATAGGCCTTATGGCGACGATGGGATAGGAAAGGTCTAGGAGTTGGAAGGGAGCGTCCGTGGCCGTGATAGATCGTCGCCGGTTCAGTCTCTGTTTCTTCTACCCTTCTGCATATCATTTTAGGAATTTAGGTCTATATAAAATTGCCACCTTTTTCTATTTATTTATTTATTTATTTATTTATTTATTTGTGTAATTCGTTTGCCTTCCAGGGTTGGGTTTTCTCCGGACTCAGGGAGGGACCCCAACTCTACCGCCTCAAGGGCATTGTCCTGGACAACGAGTAATTTGGTCCGAGGTATACAAATGGGAAGGAGGGCCAGTGACTCGCCCAGGCGGCCTCACCTGCTGTGTTGAACAGGGGACTTGTGGGGAATGGGAAGATTGCAGGGATTAGCAAATAGCGGGGAAAGAAGCGGCCGTGGCCTTAAATTAGGTACATCCCGTCATTTACCTGGAGGAGAAGTGGTAAACCAAAGAAAACAACTCCGAAGATGTCTACTTAGTTGACCACCCGAAGCTGAGGAGAGTCCGTTCCAGCCCTCGTACCACTTTTCAAATCTCGTAGCAGAGCTGGGAATCGAACCCGGACCTCTGAGGTTGACAGCTAATCACACTAACCCTACACCACAGAAAGGGACACCCTTTTATATTACTTTACTGAAATAGGTTACTGGTAGGCCTATAGCCTTGAGTAAATTTATTTTTTCCTATTTAAAAATGATCCACGTAATTTTTGCGGCCAACCACCTGGACATAGTTGTGACCCTCAGATACGGTAACTAAAGAGAACATAAACATATTATTTCTTCAGCTTGTCCCAGATATTTCTGGAGGCGCTGGAGCAACCTAAGCTCATTTTGATTTTAGCCGAGGGTGTAAGGCTGGATTCCCTTTGTGATAACACGTGAGTTTTGAGGTAAAATTCTCAACCCACGATCGACCGGGATTCAAGCCACGGAGCTAATCACGGCCCCCAAAATGAACATTCACATTCCCATCGGCAGTTGCATCCGCTGTGCTCATAGTTGGTTCGTGTTTACACAACACGCGATAGAGATGGATGTACAGTAATGTGTATTCCTCACCCCAACCAATTAACTGAGCTTTCATAGATGATATTACTATCACAGATATGTTTCAGGCACGAGCATATTCTCTGATGATTATGATGACGATGACATCTGTTGATGTGTAATTGGCTCCATATATTGATTTCCGGTTTTAGAGATAAAGTTATAATCAAATCAAATTTTTAAAGTTTCCGTGAAAACATATGTTTCTTTTTTATTTAGCGTATGGCCCATACAATCAAGCTGAATACAGAAATAAATTATAACATATTTACATAACAGGAAAACAATGAGCAAGAAGACTCCTTACAATTGAATGTCAAGATCATTGATCCACTGTATTGCTTCTGGAGTTGCCATCAGAAAATCCACTTTGCTACCTGTACTCTCTGACAATGTGGTGTATGGTTTGTCGTGCAGCTCAGCGGTCACACACGGGTGTCGGCAACTTGTTTCCATTTAAACAACATGCCTCTGCATCTGCCATGGCCTGTCCTTATTCTGTCCAGAGCAGACCAGTTTTACGTGGTAGCTGGAATCCACTTGGAAGTTTCGCATTCGAGAACATACTGTGCAGGTGCATCTCCGTTACTGCTTCCCACCGTCTTTTCCACTCTGTAATTGGGTTGTAGCCTCTAGCAAGCATGTCTAAGGCGTTACGTGAAGTTGGATGGCGTGAACGTAATCTGTTTTGGTTGGTAGTTCGTAGATCTTCATGCACAAGTAGATCGGGGTTCCTTAATATTTTATTGAATTTCTTGATGAGAGCGGTGGATCTGCGTAAATCAGATGGCATTATTCCAGATAAAAGCGGGAGCCAATGAGTTGGTGTAGATCGAATTGTGCTAGTTATTATGCGCATAGTGGAATTCAATTGAGTATCAATAAGTCTTGTGTGATGACTGTTCATCCATACTGGAGCACAGTACTCAGAGCACTTGAATACACCAAGCCTAAAGCAGAAGACCGTAAAACGCTTGCCGAAGGACCCCACGTAGTTCCACAAAGCTTATAAATGATGTCGTTACGTGTTTTCAGTTTCTGTGCGAAGTTCAGCAGATGTTGCTTGTAGGATAGTGTTCGACCCCAGGCTACTCCAAGATATTTTGGGTTCCAGTTGTGGTGCCTACCTCAGAAACTCACGTTCAATTTAGTATTTGCTAAGTGATTGTTTAAGTGGAAACAAGACAGTTCCGTTTTATTGGTGCTGGGTTTATGGTACTAATCACAAGTATTGTACGTCGTACAGGTAACGGAGACCTCTGGTGTTTCTCACATAATGTCACCACTCATAGGCAACGCAAACCCATAGTGTTCCCCACCTAGGTGCATTAATCACGGGCGCCGGTATTCCCGTGGTGTTCCTCACATAGTGGGTACTAAACATAGGCAACGAAAACCTACGGCGTCGCTCATATTGTGTTACTAACCAGAGGCAACGCCCAGACAGGTGGTGTGTCTCACATAATGGTACTAATCATGGGACGTAAGCCCGTGTTGTTCCTCATTTAGTGGTACTAATCACAGGTATTGGAAACCCACAGTGAACCCCGCTGGACTGCTACGAATCACAAAACTACTGAGTACCTAACAGAGTGGTACTACTCAGAAGCAAAAGGCGACCCACGGCGCTCCCCGTGTGATAGCACCAATCACAAACAGTTTTATGGTTCCGAGTCAATCATCCCTTGGTCGCTCCCTTTAGTCTCCCCTCACGACAGGCAGGGGATACCGTGGGTGTATTCTTCGTCGGTGTCCACCACCCGCAGGGGGTACTACTCGGGCCTTGTAGCTTGCATTTGGGAGATAACTTAATAGGTTCGAACCCCGTCATCGACAGCGCTGAAGATGGTTTTCCGTGGTTTCCCATTTTTACATCTTAATTAAAGCTTCCCAACCCTAACCCTGTCCTATTCCCATCTTCCCAGTAAGACCTATCGATGCGACCTAAAACGATATTTTTAGAAGAGTAGTGCTTTTATGAATGTAGCACACCTAAACACGGATGTTTTTAGGCTGGGGGTCAATCTATACTAATGCCCATGAGAGTTGGAGTCTGATAGCGCCACCGGCGAGATAAAGTTGACTAACGCTGGTCGAAAATGGTCTGTTGCTGTGGCAACGATAACAGCGATGCCACATTTAAGAAAGCTATCACCACGTGGGTTGGCTTGCACTCAGTCGCTTTTGTGATATGATTCGAAGTGGTACTGTGTTAGCTGTGTTAGTTGTTGCTGCTTTATGTATTTACGTGTCTGTTTTCTGAATATTATTTTCGTTGTTAGTTTATATTTTTGTAAGTTAATCAGTGGCTAGTGGTACAGTTATATTCTGTATTGAACATGTGCATTTGTTGAGGTTATTGTCAGAAATTGTTGATTTTGTTAGTGACTATGAAATCTCATATTTATCGGCAATGACGCGTTTTGTCATAAATGCTGGAATTATTAGTACGAGCTTAGGAATGGGTCAAAGGTTATTAAATTGGATTAGGCCTACATGTTTTTATTAAACTCTTAGCCTGTATGAAATGGTGATGTGCCGCAGACCGAGGTAACTATGACAACGCAGCGTACGTCGTAGTTACTGCTTTCGCCGCTCAAATGTCAAGACTCCAACTCTCGTGGGGCCAACTGTAGAATTAGTGTGGACAGAAAATCGACACCGTGGCAACTATGGCAAACAGTGTTCGTCATCTATCTATACTAAGTCTTCGTCATCTTTTTCCTCACGGTATTACCGTGTGCCAGAATACTGCCTTCTATATACTATAGGAATAAATGGCGTCGTGTTTTAAACGAGTTAGCGCTGTCTTTGGCGTTTCGTCTAGGTCATAGCAAAGCCCTCTTACACATGGTAACGTCACCAAAAACATTTTTTTTTTAAATTCAAGTTACCTTTCTTCAGAATTCATAGTAATTTTAGGCATACATACATATGAGATACGCAAACAAATCTTCGTTACAGACTGGTATACCTTTCAACGTTCATTCTGCAGAACTCTGTGAATTACTAACGAAGACCCTCCATGATCCCCTATTTGCAATTAGCTCTGTGACCTCGATTAGTTCCATACTTCTTTTCATGATATCATTAAAAATTGATTCTAACCATTGTCGACTTGTAGCCACGTCAGAATATTGCAGATCTTCGTAACGTTAAAAATTCAACGGTAGTGCGACGAGAGTGCGCAAAAATGCAACATTATGATTACCAAGAAACCTTCTACTAAAAGATATGCTATTAAATGTTTGACCATCAGCCTTTTTAATGTCATACCGGCCCACTTCACAGCGATTTAATTTTTAACTACGTGTTACAGATGTCTTTACTTGTAATAATATGCCAGTTATGATAATTAACCTATCTGATGAAATAGAAGTTATACAGGACTACTTGCACACAGTGGCGAAGCGTGAGGAAAATAAGGGGGTAGACAGATATTTTTAAAGCTATTTAATCATATTATCAATATTATCTGAAACTAAGAAAAATCCGATAACAACCGACTGTATAACCCTACGTGCACTCCTTTTATTTCTGTGTCAGTTATGCATAGTGTTCTACGGAGCAAAATACCGATTTGAGAGATGACCTTCAGTACCTCTCATCCAGAAATAATTACCAAACAAGGTCATTAACTAATTCCTTGCTAAGTTTCCGTGCCCATCACACTACTTCAACTCGGAATAATATTTTTTCACGATCATAACAGCCCGAGAATGATAATTCCATCGGGTAGGAGAAGGATGAGGAAGCTGAAAACCTTGCTCTCTCAGCAATTCTGCACGACGTGAAGAACGAGAGAAGAATGTGTGGAAGACATAAATTGCATATGAACAATTTCATCTCTTTTGTAGATTTCGCAACATGAAGAAGAACCAAATTGAGTTGATGGGCGTAACAATGTACGAAGATGGCATGAGGATAAGACTGTCTGACAATTGCCTGGACACCTCCTTTATGACCAGACATTACTGTACATCCGTCATACATCTGACATACGAGTCTGGTATCATCAATGTTCCATTCTTTCAGAACTGAGATTATGACATCAGCTAAACTACTAGCAGTCTTATCAGCAAACACGTCATAAAAGCCTAGAAACCACTCTTCGACTTTACCATTAACATAATACCTCACAATAATACTTAATTGTGATTTAACGGAGACAACTGCAGTTTCGTCAGCTAGGACAGAAACGAATTCAGCTAATTCTATCTCTTTTCGAATACGTTCCTGAACGGCAACAGTAACAGCTTTAATCAAATCATTTTGTATGCCACTAGAAGTACCTTTGAAGACATTTTCTGAGTCTAAATGGTCTTTCATGAAAGACTCCTCCGAAGCCAGTAAGTCAAGAGTAGCCAAGTCATTCCCTTTATTAAATGAACATAAAGAGGAACATTGACTTTCGCCATGACTCCTGAACGGCAATTCCTGAATACTTAAGTGGCAAACAACGTCTACTAATCTGCTGACAATTTTCCTATTTTTGAAACAATTTCATTGTGTTTAATGGCTTGTAGTCTTTGCCCCTCTGAAACGGCATGATCAATACAGCACCGCCCCAACATGTGAAATTTCTCGGCGCACTTTATATGAATCTCAGATGCCGCGTGCTTTTTAGCTTTTTACTCGAAATTGTTTATGGAGTTTACATCCATTCTGTGCCAAGAATCTTCCCCGTCAACGCCAAACATCAAGCAATAAAAACACAATAGCTTTTGTTCACGACCTTTACCAGTTCCACACAACCATTGATATTTATCATACCAGCTTTTCTGAAATTTTCGAACAAATTTTCCGTCCTGTTGTGATAATGTTAGGTCAGGCCGTTTCTGTAAAGTTTTTATCATTATCTTTTGTTCTAAGGACAAGGAGGAAATACTATTGTTAAGTAAGTACACAACTGAATCGAAGTCAGGACTGTTCAATTCAGAAGCCATGATAGGCCTATCATCAATAAACACAAACTGCCACACCATAAAAACAAGAATTGCACTTTATATTTTATCACCAGCAACTATTCACCATTCCTTTACTGTATAATAAAAAATTAACACTTAAGCCTATCACTTTATTATAAGACACTAGCACACGCATACCCTATTAGCCACTTTGCTCTCACGTCTCACACCGCATTCGTAACCGTAACAAATATTGGCGGGCAAGAAAATGCATGTACTTGAAGGATTTTGGTGCTATCACTCATTTATTAGGTGTAAGTTTGCTATGTTTCGTATTTGAATATTATTATATCAGTATTTTATTTTTAGACGTGTCTTATAATAAAGAAAAGTCAAATTAATTACATTTAAAGCATGCCTGAGATGGTAGCCAATAAAGAGCATCTTTATAACTGAAGTCCAAATACTAGCCAATGAGAGCAAGAAGAGACGCTGGTAAGTCTGTCTACTGGGCGGAGCAATCTCGCTATAGGAAAGTAATAGTTCCACAGTCACCACCTACAGATAGCGTTAGTGTTACTCTATCTGAAAGCTTTGAAAATCAAAGGGAAAATACACAGAATGGACAGCGTCTACTATCGTCTACGTACTTCATGTAACTGACGCGAGCCCGAGCATTGCCGAAGTGAGTCGAAAATAAGTAAAGCGGGGAATACAATAATATCTTGTATTTGGAAATAATTAATGTTCTATAAAAAGAATTGAATTTACTAGACAGTCTCTTGTTCACGAAACTTTAAGGGTACACGCTGTCTACCCTGTCTCCCCTGACGCTTCGCCCCTGCTTGCACATCCATGACCATACCTGGACTTGATCCAACAACCTCAGCACTGAGCCAGTTACAAGGCTAATACCGCGCCGCGAGATTGCCAAGTTGAGAAAATTGCTTCTTTATCCAAGGAAGGAAATAATCTCTCAACTTCCCGTTAATGTTCCCTGACTTGTACAATGTTTCCAATATCTACTTGGCGTCTGCTCTCGGCTGTAAAATATAAACGGATTTAATGATTTTTTTAGTCACAATTGTTCGTAACTATCCTATTCTGCTGAAAACTTAATAATGTCTACAAATTCACGCACACGCGAGGGATACACATCAGGCGTCCACATTTCTGTAAGAAGAAGAAGAAGAAGAAGAAGAAGAAATTGCCCTCACTCGATCTTTGATCCAGAATAGAGTGCCTTACTACAAATACTCCCCGCTAAGTGTACTGGAAAATGTAAACTTTAACTCTACTGGGCTCGAATGACACAAACCGATAAAACAACTTCGCAAAATGGACCAGATATGCATTGACAGACAAAAAGAATCAACAAACATATCTCATTGATATCGCTATCCCGAATGACCACAATATGAAACAGAAATACAGAGAGAAAATCGAAAATATATTCCTCTGGCTATGGAAATAGCAAGAATCTGGAAACAAGACAGTGACAATTCTTCCTTTTCTCCTTTCTCCCACTGGACTCACGCTAAAATCATTTCCAGAAACCTTAATGATACTACAGATCCCCATCTACACTCACAACGTGACACAAAAGGCTGCAACATGGTCAGATCATTCCCGTAGGCTCAGTACGGACCATAAATAGAAAAGGCTGCAGCCTCTATAACGAAGGGAATAATGAAAGCATATATTGTAAAGTTATGTAAATTATGATTAAGCTCTATTTCTTTAATTACGTAAAATATTGAAATACGTGCTATATTACCAACTATAAAGTTGTGTAATAATAATAATAATAATAATAATAATAATAATAATAATAATAATAATAATGTCTCGGTTGTCTACGTCAATTTAAGTTAATTTAACCCTCCCGTGCGCACAAACCTCATATGAGGTCCGTAATGTGTGTGTTATTCAATGCGTTATTTGGTCAATATGATTATCATCGTCGTCGTCGTTTCCCATTTCCAGCTGACACCGGATTGGGGCACATATGATTCCTCTCTACTTTGCTCCGTTTCTCCACCATTCCTCATACAACACTGTGTTCCAATCCAGGTTTCATTCAATTCTTCATCTAGTCCATCCATTACAATGGACGCCCCGCCCTTTCTTCCCTGTGTTCTGTCTTGTTTTGGCACGTTTTCTTAATTCATCCGCTTGATATGTCCAAACCATTTCAGTTTGTTTTGCTCAAGTTTTTCATTTAGCTTTTGCACTTTTAGTTCTTTTCGTATGTCTCCATTTCTCATTCTATCCCTCCTGATTGTCTATACCATACTCCTCAAGAAGTGATTTTCTATACCACACTCCTCAAGAACTTCATTTCACCTGACTATAATCTACTCTTAATTTCTCTATGTCACTGTCCATGTTTCTGCTGCATATGTCATTATAGGTATACAATATCCCTTGAACATTACTTCTTTAGCCTTTATTGTTACATCTTTGCTCCATATAGACTCCGTATCTGGTGGCGGAGGACGCTCCTACGTTGTATTCTTCTACTAGTCTCGTAGTTCTACTTCCCAAGTTCTTCCATCAAGTTCCTTGTCGCCAATTTTAATATCTTTCTTTCTTTCTTTCTTTCTTTCTTTCTTTCTTTCTTCCTCTACTCGTTACCATTGTCTTCCTCTTCTCCACTCCGATCTTCAATCACCATAGTTGTTAACATTCACCACATTCAACTGTTCTGCAACTACTTCTCATTCCTTTTTCTGATCACAACATAATCGGCAAACATCATTATCATTACATTCATTCTTGTATCTCTGTAAGTTTCTCTTGCTGCCTTCACTGTGTAGTTCCAAATAAATCCAAGCAATGAATATGGGAAATATTGTGGTGGCATATTGAACTGTTGTTGTTGTTGTTGTTGTACATGTGTCACATATGTCAAGTTCTGAAGTAAATACATCCATAGTAAATGTAATCGGTGAATAAAAATGCTTTCTATACTAGAGAATGCGTGTTATTTCCATTATTTTTCATCCATTCTTTTTTGTAAAAATGTCGAGGCTGCGTACGATGCCCTTACACAATATTCAAATAAAATAACAAAATGAACCTGTAAATAATTTTAAAAAATGTGGTTACATTCTGTGAGTAAAATTACTTTTTGCTTCGAAATTAAAATGCATGCGCGAGAATACTGATAGGTAAGCCGAGGAATACCAAAGCATGCTGTACACTGAAGCAGAAACTCGACAGAAACAGACGTAATTAGTTAAGTACCAATATAAGACCCTGAACGTGAGCGATTACATTACAGAGCAAACCGTTCGCGAAATGACTATTTGATGGCTTGTGGCCATCATGTTATTTGTCTACGTCATTTAAATAATTGCTCGCTCAGTATATCGATTTCGCTGTTATGTACACTAAGCAGCACCAGAGCTTCAGATCGCGAATCATGAAGTACTGTGTGTCATCAGTCGACAGACTGCTTAGATGAAGCGCTCCATGATACCCTACTCCAAGGTAACCTCTTCAAACTACTGCATTCTATTGCTAGTGTACTATCCTCGTTAACGAATGGCATAACAAGCGATCCAGGTCCGCGTCCCCTAGAGAGTACCGAAGAATGCGTTCTTGTCATATTTCCTTATACGCTCGAGTGGTAACGTGTCTGTGAACCAGAAATTTAAATGGATATGATGAGGGTGAGCTACAATTACCAGTTGCTGCGAACCCCGCTATAAACTCCCCAACGACCTTCAAGTGTTACAACGCTCACTCCACGTGGAATAACGAAGCAAACGTCAATGTGTTGCTTCATTACTGCTACTGGAGATTGAAAAAAATGAACGTAGCTTATTGGCGCGGTAAGGAGAAACATGTTATAGCATGTACTAGCATTGTACTGGAAAATTTCACAGCTTACAAGAGGAAAGCACTATGCTAAAATTCAGCCCACCATACCAACGCAGATCTGGTTCAAGAAATTGAAACTAACTCGCAGACACCTTTCATCTTTAATAACAATGTGTCTGGAGCATGGATGCTATCCGAGTCATCTACACAGGATCAAGGACTTCAACAACCCTCACTAGCCAGAAGACCCTGGAGAAATAGCCGACTCGAACCACATCATGCTGTCATGTAAGAAGTACTCCCAACAACAGAGCCATCTGTACGCTTCTTTGGTGAAGTTACATACCCCACTGCTAACTTCAGTTGCCATCCTGTTATCAAACCTAACTCCACAATTATGCGCTGTAATTTGCCAATATTTATGACTGTTGTATTAATTTATAAGATATGACTTTTTTCTACCACGAAATGTATGTACCATAAATGTATGTTCACTCTGTAAATGCTGGCCACATTGTCTTCGAGGTCTAAGGTCATTAGTAATAGAAATAAATAAAATTAAGAAAGAACTAACATTGCCACTTGCTTTTACCAAAGATCTGCCGGTTGTTAACGAGGATATGCGCCTCCTCTAATCTGTTTGTCATATGCATGTGCTGGCCTTACACTACTATTCTCACCCCCAACACTTTCCTCAAAAGCCAACAGCACAAGTCCTGTGTAGCTCCCTCTCTGAATCAGTGGCAGTGTCACCCTACGGATCCAAAGATCGACTTGCGCATATGGCCTACAACTGTTGAATAACAACGGGTCTGCGCAAGGCTTAACGTCATATACCCTCACTCCATACGAACACCGAGGAGAGGTTTGAAATTAAATCCAAGTTTCTGGCATGCAATAAAGTGATTAGACATTGCTTACCACCACCTGCCAGTCAACAATTTGATGGTGAAATGTTTTTCCACCAACGGGATTCGAACCCGCTAACCACGGTGTCAGACCATAGAGATATGACAACTTAACGATCCACCAGGTGGGCACGATAATAATGATGATATGTATAAGTGCAAAATTAAGGCGAATCCATTACATATGAAAACCTTGATGTCTATCAAAAAGGGCTTCCCAACTACTGTATGTAAACTTCAAGGAGTTCAAGACTCCCAGTGTGCGTCAACCAGTGTTTCCTTACTCTTCCTGTCCATTCTTTCGGTCGACAAACTTGTCGCGGTATCAAGGAACAAAAAAAGTTTGTGAAGCCGGCTACACCCTTTGTCTTCCTCGAGAACTCCCGAGCCATATTGGATCATTGCCATCTTTTCATATATCCCTTCTCATGCTCAGTGATGTACACAGCTGTCCAAAATGTTCAATTACCGCTCCAAGGCGAGGAAAAAACATTAGAGAAAGCGTTGTTATTCATCAGTGTGTTCAGTGTGTAAGAGCTAATGAGAAAATGTTCTTTAAATCCCAGAAAGCAAAAAAAATCTAATCCATCCGTCAAGAGAGAAAAATATCGGAAGAGATTGGACTTCACTATTTGGTGAGAGAACAAAGTATTTTCCCATGCAGTAACAGTTAAAGCGAAGAGCTACGAAAATGTAATCATCATTATTATAGGTATACAATATAATTCCGATATAATGCCGTTGTTGGACATACTTCGCCCCTGCACTATAGTTTAATCGTGGTATATCAGAATGACTGGGCAGGAGGACAAGAAAAAATACTACGACATAATATAAATTACGTCACAAAATGTAGAAATGAAAAATAAGAAAACTTATCAGCTATGCACTTTATTCCAGCGGATCATAAAATTGCTGGTTCCAAATACACTGCTGCCTGCCTTGGCAAGTATTCTTAGGCCCGGTTTCATCTTTGAGTTAAACCTTAAACATTCTGACTTTGACTATTCATTTTGTTTCATCAAGGAGGGTTAATTTTAACTCTAGGTTAAGGTCGGAGTTAACCCCTCCTTTCAGCTGGGAAGGTTAACTCGAGGCTAAAAGCAAAATGGCCGCTATAGGTATGCGTCGGATGCAAAGTTGCTTTATTTTAGATATGTTAAATGGTATTCATAACAGAAACAGGCTTATAAGGGGCAAGTATTTTCAAAATATGTCCGAGTAATGATTTCTGAAGACTGTCATCACTCAGGTCACCGAAGAAATTCGCGAGAGGTAGAATACGCAACAAACAGAAACAAACCTCTCTCCTCTATACTGCACAGGGTCGTTTCAAATAACAGTCGGAGAACGCTGGGGTATCAAAGCTACGGTCATCAGGATGGTATCTAAAGTGTCAGCAGTTATAGCATTAATATATTTGTGGAACCGTTTAAATTGCTAGCTAGTTCGCACTGTCATGTATAAATGTTATTAAATTTCCCTGTAAATTCTTGCCGTGCGTGTCCCTCTTTTTTTTTTTTTTTTTTAATCTCACACCATCAACCTTCTCGCATTCTATAATGCTTTGATACTTAGTGACTAACCCGGTAATGTATTTTCTAAAGCACAAAAATGTGTGCCTCTGTTTCTCTTCTAAATCTCTTCCATTTTGTCAACCACTGCTATCAGGAAAATTACGAAAGACCAATTCAGGTTACCATGGAACTGTGGAAGAAAACAAAATAACGCTCAAGAAAACAAAAGAATCGCGCAAGAAGTGTGTTCATAACCTCTAATTTTCAGTCACAGCCTCCTTGATTAGTACGGTAGCTACTTCCAGCAAGGGTTAATCCGGTGTTAGCGATCCCTCTACCGAAATAGCTTCGTGAAATGTGAGACTCTCAAGAACGAGTTAAAATATTAACCCGAAGTTAACAAACCCAGGGTTAGAGTATATTTAACCTTTCTTGATGAAACCGGGCCTTAGAAACGTAAACGTTGTAAATAGCTCAGTAATTGTTTGTATCCGGTTGCTTCTGTGATATCCCAGTAATGCAGTTCTACATCCCCCAGTACCTTAAAAGGTAGGCTGTGCAGTACCGTTTCCTGTTGGCTAGGGCATTGAAAGGATGGAAGACTTGCAGAGCTACAGCGTTAGCATGATCGTCGTAGTGAAATGACAACATAACAAATAGTAAAACGTGCTACCTGAAACTACTGTATGAATAGCTGGACTCTGGGCTGGGAAGAGTTGGGATTAAGGAGACCAAAAGCTCGACTAAGAGGAATGTTTGGCTTGTAATGACACACGCAGACAAATGAGTTTGAGTTTTTTAAAAGTGGGAAAGATCATAACATGAAAACAACATTGGCATTAAAGAGGAGAAATTGGGGCAAATACCCTTTTATAGGAAGAGGAACTAGGAAATGAAATAATTTATCACGGTTTGATAAATGTCCAACTTCTCTGAAATCATCTAAGATAGGGCTAGGTAAACAACCGATAGCGAACCTGCCACCTGGGACACAGCCCTAAGTGCAAATCAGTGGTGACTGATTAGCCCGGGAGAAAGTGTATTTTAACACCACACTGGCCGTCCTGAAGATTTATACGCAGGCTAATTTACTATCATTCGAAAATACGAATTTCACTGATAAATTAATACTGTATTTTTTCAGGGGGAGGAGGGAGGGAAACTCTTCACCGCGTTAAATCCAAATTCGCAATATATCGGACCGCATTATATCGGGTTCTGCTGTATTCATTCGCTGGCAAGAATAACGATATCTTCCGCGTGCCTCAAGGTCCCCGATTAGATGAGTTCTTAGCTGGCTGAAGAGAAAAATATTCTAGAATCACAAGTTCTGATGCAATGCTGATACACCGAAACTTCTTGTTGTGGAACCTTGAGGTAATTTTTCTTATTTTCTCGCTCTCTTCCATCGAACTATTGCCGTTGTTCAAAATGTTGTGGGCCTCAAGAAAATACAACGCCACATCGACTGCAATCAAACTCTACATCCTCCCAGATACCGAGGTCAAAATGGCACGTCTTCATATACATTCCGAGGATTTCGCGACACCCCAAAGGAAATAATAAGGGCACGTGAATTCTGGAGAACGAGGTATGTAACTATTCATCCATATCCTAAAGACTTCATTTAACGTTTGACTGGATGTGTAGGGAAACGCATTGTCTTGCTTGAAAACAAAATATATTTCAATTTGATATTCATTCACAATGCAAATGAATGGGTAAATAATGTCTGATCAATAGACTCCTGAACTAATGACAGTGCTGCGCTCCGGAAATGACTATTTGTGCATCTAGTGACGTTTCTGGAAGTGCATGGGGATTAGTTAAGGATGAAATACGCACGTTCTAGCTATTAATAAATCCACAAGAGCTTAACGCTGTTTGAGCTCTGAAAATTCTGTCCAAAACTTCAGCTGCTTATGAGACTGCAACCATTGACAATATTGTACTCCCTTCTCGTGATCTAGTTCTATTAATTCGTGGACAACTGTAAACGTATATGGGCGCAATTTAAGTTCCTTACATACGGTTCTATGTGCTTTGACTAGTGTGCTAATTTTCGCACTGATTTAGCGGGACTCCTCAACATTATATCAGAAATTTCGTCTAGTTTACTTCCTTCTTTTTTCTACCGCTTTTCCCACACGTGTGGGGTCGCGGATACGAACTATGTCACACACACCCCCTGTTTTACGACCGGATGCCCTTCCTGACGCAACCCTATATAGAGAAATGCAATCACTACTGCGTGTTTCTGCGGTGATTGGTAGAGTAGTATGTTGTCTAAATATGAAGGGGAAAGTGTTGGGACAAACACAAACGCCCAATCCCCGAACCAGAATAATAATCAGATGCGATTAAAATCTCCCACCCGGCCGAGAATCCATCCAGGGACCCTCTGAACCAAAGGCCTCAACGCTGATCATTCAGTCAAAGAGTCTGACAGAAATTTCGTTTAGTTTTGCCTCGGTTAAAATGTTAGGCCTATTCCTTCTCGGAATGCCATCTAGGTACTAATCCGGTTTCATGAAATGAATTAATTAAAACTCCCACTGCATAAAAATTATGACATACCAAATTTGGAAAACGTTCGCGATTTTTTTTTTTTTTTTTTTTTTTTTTTTTTTTTTTTTTTTCATTTTCCGAAAACATATCACCTTCTCGGAAGACGTACTCCTCTAAAAACGATCTCACTTCAGTAGGTAACTTAATGACTCCATAGCCAGAACGCTATTATTAACCTTCTTGCGCTTATCCATAATCAGTTCAGTGCCCCCATATTTAGTAATATGATTAAGCATGCCTGTAAGAAAACTACATTTTCAGTAGAATGTAATGCCTTGATACACCTGACAATGTTATCTGCGACACTAAAGATTCGAATTCGTCGCCATAAGACCTATCGGTGTCGGTGCGACGTAAAGCCACTAGCAAAAAAACGAATTGCTCAATTCCCAACTTCGCAAATACGTCATTGAAGCAATGAGCTTATTGTCATTTACATTTCTGGACGTCACAGGTAAACTATCGTAAATGCAAAAACGACGATTTTGAGGTGACTTGTGACTTGTATTGGTCGTGTCTTATTATGGGTACACTACTGCATGTGCGTGTTTCGCAGGAATGAAGGTAAGCTGTGTGATACTATCGTATGTGCAAGGAGAACCCAGCGATAAACAATGGTAAATAATCACACAACAGTTCAACCTTGAGTCCTCCGCACGCCTTATCGTATTGGCTCTTGCAATAGTTTCCCAAGGTCAGAATTGTCGATTCGACCTGCCTTAAAGGTAGCAAAATATGCGCCTGAGCAGCTTATTTCTCCTCTCCTGTAAATTTAGCTAAATACCACTTACGATAGTTTACCTCTGACGTCCAGATTTGTGCTTAACATATTTCTACATGAAGACCCAACATGTTTATGTATGGAGAGCTGATATTATTATTATTATTATTATTATTATTATTATTATTATTATTATTATTATTATTGCTATTTGCTTTACGTCGCACCGACACAGATAGGTCTTATGGCGACGATGTGACAGGAAAGGCCTAGGAATGGGAAGGAAGCGGCCGTGGCCTTAGTTAAGGTACAGCCCCAGCATTTGCCTGGTGTAGAAATGGGAAACCACGGAAAACCATCTTAAGGGCTGCCAACAGTGGGATTCGAACCCACTATCTCCCGGATGCGAGCTCACAGCTGCACGCCCCAACCCGCACGGCCAACTCGCCCGGTAGTAGAATCATTAATTCTAATAAGTCTAATATGATCAGATACCGTGGTTAGCCGGTTTGAGCCCCGTTGGTGGAAAAAATTGTCATCATCAGAATCTTGGCCGCCACGGTAGGAGAGGTGGTGGTATACAATTTCCAATCACTAGATTGCGTGCCAAAAGCCTGAATTAAATTCTACATTTATCCGCAGTGTCCATATGGAGTGAGGTTAGATGACGCTGTTGATGGTTATTCGTCCGCCGGATGGAGACGCTAGCCTTTGAGCAGACCCTTTGGTGCTATTCGTCAGGATTAGGCTATGTGCCGGCACCGGGTTTCACCCCCTCCGTTCAGGCTATCATATATGACGTCATTAGTTTCAACCCCTTAATTCCTCTGAGGGGTTGACGCCAGGAAGGGCGTAAGCTTGTAAAAACTCGCTATGAAGATTTATCTCAATTCATAACCGACCCCGAATAGAAACGGGTCAAGGGTTGGACATACATCTATTTGAGCGCATAAACACGCATAATTACCGCTGTGGGCAGCTGAAATTCGTGCAATAAGCATTGATTACAGCTGAACTTTCCGTTGAATTTCGCAAAAAAGTCCTCTTCGTACATTCCATGAAGGTCCTTGGCGCCTTTGCCCCTAGGAATTAACCTGGTACTCGGTTTTGGTGTAGGCTGAGTGAACCTCAGTGCCATCTGCCTGGCTGAGCCGGTAAATGCGTGCTCGGTTCGCCCGAAAAGTTCGAATCCCCGTCAGGAAGTCGTAAAATTTAAGAAACGAGATTTCCACTTCCGGAGGTGCATATGGCCCTGAGGTTCACTCAGCCTACACCAAACATGAGTACCAGGTTAATTCCTGGGGGCAAAGGCGGCCGGACGTAGAGCTAACCACTCTACCCCATCACGTGCCGAGGTTACGAATGGTGGAAGCCTTTACCTTCCACCCCTCCAAGGGCATTCATGACCTGTACGGAAATGACTTTGCTTTGAGTGAACCTCAGTGCCATATGCACCTCCAAAATTGGAAATCTCGTTTCTTATGACTTCCTGACTTGAAATCGAATCCGCATCCTTCCGGGGTGAACCGAACACGAACACGGCTCGGCCAGGCAGGCCCTATTATTAGTCAGACACTTCGAGAATGTGCCTAGGAAGTATTCTTCTAAGACAGAGCTGATGGTAATTTTTCGAGACATTTGAAGAATCTTCTTAAGTATTCCAAGTCTCGCATTCATCAAGTTAGTGTTGGTATCACTATGGCATTTTAAACACATGGTTGTCGAAGACCCATTTCAGGCGCTGACCAAATGCCCTACTCGCACATCTGAGGCGATAATTTATTTCCTTGTCTAATGTAGAATTTGTCGAGAGGTGGCTGCCAAGGTTAATAAAGTGCTCGATACTGTGCAGCATCTGACCACTGATCGTGATAGGAGGAGCCGTCTCGTTAGAGTTGGCTGAATGTTGATAACGAACTTCTGTTTAGTTTAATGTTAAGTTCTAATCTGCTTCGTTAAATGCATTCGAACTACGTGAAGCAGATGGTCAAAATATACATTTAAAAATCATTGGAAATAGTATGTGTTCCTCTGTATTGGGTAGAACAACAATGACGTCAGCATAGACGAATTCGAGTGCTTGTAGTACGAGGAAAGAACTGCCTGTTTGGACCAGAGGTACTGAGGTGTATCTGATTCACCTCTAAAATTTATAGTTCGATCGCGTCCGAGTTTCTTAATCGACCACGGAAGCATTCAGCACAGGTGACGGACGCACTCCGCGCACACTGGATAGAATTAACTATTCGTGCCTTGGAAACCGTCGCTAGATGCCAACTTCACTGCGCAAACTTAGTTTGCACACGTAAAATCTTTGCCGCTGCAACGTTTACGCAAGCCGCGCTTCTTGGCTAGCACGAGCTACCGTCTTCCCGTCCATAAGTACAAGCTTTCCGCTGTAAACCGGTTTGCGCAAGTATGCGCGAAGTAAAGCTTGTGTGTGGACGGCCCTTTAGGGCAAGGGTTTTCGACCTTTTAAATATTGTTATCACCACCCTCATGCAATACTAATTATTGGAGCACCATGAAATCGAGTAATTCGAATACGTAAGCAGCGTAAGTACGTAAGTATCAGCCAAAGAAAGGCAAGGACACGAAGGGCGTGAAAATGAAACACTCGCTAGGGCTCGAGTGCTCTAATACCTCGCAAGTTCTTACGTCCCACTAACTACTTTTACGGTTTTCGGAGAAGCCGAGGTGCTAGAATTTTGTCCCACAGGAGTGGGCAGTGAATCTACCGACACGATGCCGACGTATATATGCACCTTCTAATACCACCGGACTGAGCCAAGATCGAATCTGCCAAGTTGGTGTCAGAATGCCACCGCAGAGCTACTCAGCCCGGCAAAGATAAAACTATCTGGGTGAAATATCTTCCGCGGGCTCTGCTTGTTCGCCACTAATGCTCTTGCAAGAAGATAGAGAGCTTGAACAATCTGGATTTCGTTTCAAGTCTGCATGCAGTTTGTTAGAAACCAATGAAACCAATGAAAGGCACCAAGCCATTCCAGATTCTGAAAAAGGATTAGTGCTGTTGAATGCAGTTGAGGCACTCGGACCTACTTTATTTCACTGACAAAGGGTTAGAAATCCCAATTTTAAAGGAATCTTAAAGCCAATTTAGCAAGTGAAATAATATGTTTTACCAGGCGGCTCGCGAACGCGTTACTTCCTAGTTAAGAATATCCCGCATGCACAACAAATGATGAATGTGATGTCTTCTAACTGATTTTCACAGGGGCACTACTGCCAGCAGGCAGGTTACGTCAGAATATGAAGAGATAACAACTGGACGGTCGCTCGCAGCATGTTTCTCAGCGCTATCCGTCTAATGCAACCCCTTCGATTAGTAAACCTCGTTTACGACCGCACGGTACTAGGCTGGCGTATGTACTACTGTACAGCAGCACTATATTCGCTGTCTGCATATCGGCAATGGCTAGTGTGTTCAGCAGCGACGAATACACAGACATCGTTTTAATCTGTGGAAAATCGGGTGAGAATGCAGCCGAAGCTCCACACAGATGTCTGCCTTCTACACACATATTTCGCCGAACAGTATTAGTTTTTGCTTCATACAAACAACTCTTTTATAGAGTGGAATGTCTACACGTGTAGAATTAATGTTATTAAATTTTCTTTTCTGCACCGTTGGCGTATTTACAAATGCACCCTGTTGTGGAACGTGTGTAGTAAGATGACTATTTGTTTCACAACATCCACAACGTTGTAGCACTCCTTCGAAAACAAGTGTTTAAGCATTCCATGCGTCGCTAGTGCATGCGGGACAATTGTAAGTAGGGGCCGATGGCCTTCGATGTTAGGCCCCTTAAAACAACAAGCATCATCATCATCATCATCATTGTAAGTAGAAAGTGCGGCGCTCGCGAGCCGCCTGGTATATGAGATGAAATTCGACAGTTATTTTACTATAGTCTGAAAATTAAACGAGCTAATAATTTTAATTTTTTTATAGTTACCTAGATATGTAAGAAAATGTTACATTCTTCACATAATATGTTTACACACAATTTACTTTACGTCGCACCGACACAGATAGGTCTTATGGCGACGACAGGATAGGAAAGGAAGGAGCGGCCGTGGCCTTCATTAACGCACAGCCCCAGCATTTCCCTGGTGTGAAAATGGGAAACCACAGAAAACCGCTAACGGCAGTGGGGTTCGAACTCAGTATATCCCGCAAGTAAGCTCACAGCTACGCGCCCCTAACCCCATGGCCAACTCGCCCGGTCACATAATATGTAAAAATATGTAAAATGAAACACATGTACAACCACATCAGAACCACAGTTCGCAGACATTTCTCATTTTCAGTTGTCTACAAGTGGATCAGTGGTAGAGTGTCGGCCTCTGGATCCCAAGATACCGGGTTCAAACCCGGCAGAGATAGTCGGATTTTTGAAGGGCGGAAAAAAGTCCATTCGACACTCCATGTCGCACAATGTCGGCATGTAAAAGATCTCTGGTGACACATTTGGTGTTTACCCGACAAAATTCATTAAATCTCAGCCATAGACGCCCAAGAGAGTTTCGGTTTACTCGGCCTGCCATCTAGTGGGTCTAGAGTAAAACGGAACGTCGAAATTGACGAGCAGACAGCCAGATGGCGTCAAATTGAAATGTCTGCACACGGTAGCTGAGGCCATACGATTATTAATTATTATTATTATTATTATTATTATTATTATTATTATTATTATTATTATTTTAGTCTACAAGTAAAGGAGGTGGTGGTGGTGGTGATTATTGTTTTAAGAGGAAGTACAATTAGGCAACCAGTCTCTATATAACACTAATCAGAGAGAAAAAATGGACGGGATCCCACACTTCGAAAAATGAAAGTATCAGCCAAAGAAAGGCAAGGGCCACGAAAGGCGTGATAATGAAAGACTCCTTAGGCCTCGAGTGCTCTAATACCGTCGGGGCCGGAAAAGAACAAGAGTTGACCAAGGAAGGTCGGATAGGATAGATGAAATTGAGGAGCCTGGCACAAGTGGAAGCAATGCCAGGACTCAGCTAAGAATCCCGTCGATGCCATCTCACGCTCCTAAGTTGAGAGCCCGTGGGGCTCCTTTTAGTCGCCTCTCACGACAGGCAGGGGACACCGTGGGTGTTATTCTACCGCCCCCACCCACAGGGGGCTACAAGTAAAGGAATGGAATATGTAATTACACAAGAATCCGGGCGCTAATTATGACGTCCCGAATGTTTCGATAATTGTCAAGAGGAATTAATAGAACGTACTTAGTCCAGAATGATAATTTGAAAGGTATACCTAAAATAATTCATATAAAAGGGGATGCACAAAATATGACTCTAAAAGGAGTATCTAAAATAGGAATACTTTAAGGAATATGTTCCAACTCCTGTAGTACTGTAATAGTTCATCTTAACATAGGGAGAAGTTTAGAAGCTATGCTTCTAATGAATTATTCTTTTGTTATCGTAATTCCTTTACGTTCCGTAATTTTATTTAAAATGAGCCCTCTCCCTTTTCTTCGTGGCTTTGGATCTGATAAGAATGTATACATCGCACTGAATGTTCCTTAAAACGTTGGCCAATTGAAATATGTGTGTGAGCGGAAGGAATAGAACAATCTGTTCGGCTTAGCATGAAACACCTCGCAGTTATTTGCAGTCCGGACGACGTTTTCTGTATACAGTACATTTCGGGCGGGAGCCAGTTCAATGTTTCCTGAAACATTTTTTTTTTTTTTTTTTTTTTTTGCTAGTTGCTTTACGTCGCACCGACACAGATAGGTCTTATGGCGACGATGGGACAGGGAAGGGCTAGAAGTGGGAAGGAAGCGGCCGTGGCCTTAATTAAGGTACAGCCCCAGCATTTGCCTGGTGTGAAAATGGGAAACCACGGAAAACCATCTTCAGGGCTGCCGACAGTGGGGTTCGAACCTACTGTCTCCCGAATACTGGATACTGGCCGCACTTAAGCGACTGCAGCTATCGAGCTCGGTTCACAGATAATTTCCTCACAGGGGCTAATTTATACAAATTTTCTCCCTTACCACCCCTCAGTAGGGCTGAATTCATGAGAACCGTAGAAGAAAACTTTCTCATTTACGAGAGCTTATGACAAACCACAATCATTATTAACTTACATTTGCAGGACTGTCCACGTGTAGCTGCAAACGACTTTGTTTATTTTATTAAGGTATATGCTTACGTATTCGAACTACTCGATTTCATGGTGCTCCAATACTTAGTATTGCATGAGGGTGGTGGTAACAATCTTAAAAAGGTCGAGAACCCCTGCCCTAAAGGGCCGTCCACACGTGCACGCTTTACTTCGCGCATACTTGCGAAAACCTGTTTGCAGCGGAAAGCTTGTACGTATGGACGGGAAAACGGTAGCTAGCCAAGAAGCGCGGCTTGCGTAAACGTTACACCCGCAAAGATTTTACTTGTGCAAACTAAGTTTGCGCAGTTAAGTTGGTGCGTGTAGACAGTTTAGCTCAAGCAGCGCCTACAAACCTAAAATACTTTTCAGTATGGATGGGCGATCAATTAAAAGAATAATGCCAGATACACGAAATTATTCAAAGCAGTTTATTGCAGATTTTATGGAGCTCTACATGTCTTTGGAAAGTAACATCGAAGGGGTAATCTGACAGGAATAGGAATAAAAAGAAATACGAAAACATGATTAGAAAATTAAAAGAGGTAAGTTCGACTTCGCTGTATGTGCTATCATAGCAAAGTGGCCAAGTGACGATTTTTTTTACAGTTTTTTCTGTTTGCTGGTAAAGAAGAAGAGAAGTAAACGTTGTAAATCGAAATGGAGCAAATATGGCTACTGAGAAGAGATATATATATATGCACATGTAAATTTAACGAAAAACTTAAGTGTAGATCCAGATGGCTGGCGTAATTATTTAAGAATGGATGAAAAGGCATATATTGACTTTCTTCGTCTGGCAACGCCTCTAATTGACCGACAAAATACTGTGAGGCGTCTCCGAAGACCTTAAAAAGTAGTTAGTGGGACGTAAAACAAATAACATTATTATTTATTAAAATACTGTGATGCGCGTATCTGTATCTCCACACGAAAGACTGATTTGCATTTTAAGGTTCTTAGCTACAGGAAGACCGTATAGAGACTTGACATTCACAATGGCAATTTCTCATCAAACTTTGTCCATAATAATTCCACACACACATGTCGAGCCGTTTACAAGGTTATAAGCAAAGAATTCATGAGTGTAAGTTAAAAATCATTTATTAACGATACAATGATTACAATATTATAGCATTTGACTGACAATGACGGGATGGATGGCAGACAACTGTTCTTATAAGCCGGCACATATCAAGGCATCTGCCTTGTAGGTAAATATATGCAACCATTTCTGTTTAGGTTCCCTAATTATGCTTCAAAAATAGGCTCATGAATTATTTTTTCTACATAAATGCGTTGATCTTTCGGTAAATGTCGAAGCTTATGAGTCATAAATGTCATGTTGATCTTCAGCTCTCCTTTCCGTCAATTTTATTTTCAATTCCATTTAGTATGTCTGCTTCTCTTCCTCTTGAGTTGTCCGGGCGGTATGTGTGTGTTGTACTCGGGATAGGAGATAGCACGTCTAGATCAGAGGGTGGACGATCCGGTACAGAATTGCTTGCTGACGATTGTGATGGTGGGTGAGCTCTATGGTAAAGTTAATCCTTACTGAATCTGTGTCACTTTCATCCTGAAACAAAGTATACTTTCTAAGGCTCCAAGGTCGTCTCAAGAGGAATGGAAACAAAATATCTCTAGAATTTCAAAATAGAGTATATGAAATTTCCCTCATTGCTTGGGTTCTGTTGATGGTAATGACTGCATCACCGCCAGAGAGTAGTTCGTATTTTTACAATTATAAAGGATTCCATAGCATGGCACGGATGGCAGTCGTCAATGCAAATTATGAATTCGTTATGTGTGCATTTGGTGTAAATGAAAGATGTTCTGAAGTTTGCGCATCGTTTCGACGTAAAACAAATTGAAAAAGAAAAAGTTTGCGCAAATTTACTTGCACTATGTAGACGCTGCACAGTATTGCGTCTGTTTTGTGCAAACTATCTCGCACAAGTAAGTCGCTGACGTGTGGACGGCCCTTAAGGGAATAGACTCGAGTACTATTACGCTTGTATTGTGGCGAATGAGACACGAGCCCATTATAACTAAACTCACCATAGAGCAAGGTAGCGAACAGTACAACTCGACGGAGGGGTATAATGTACTTACAATGTGCCCACGTCTTCCTGCAACCTCATCGCAGCTGAACAAAGAAGGGAGAGAGGAAGGATCGAAGCCCAGATATCCATCTCCCACGCTCGAACTGCACAATGCTCTGTCAGACGCAGGCTGCTCTCTTCATATTAGACCTCCGGCATGGCTGTATAAATAGCACAAACTCAAGTTCTATCACTGAACTGACTGTTGATAATTCCGCCAGACGAGCACATATGGATCGACTTATTTCATAACACCCACACGTAAAACGTTAAGGCTGCACCACTAAGTACGCTCGAGAATTTCCCTTTATCGGCTTTCCAAATTAAACTTAGTTTTTCAACTCTCACCCGTGATCGAACTACCATCATCGCATATTTTTGAAACTCGATGTGATTCACCCCATATTATTAATGCAACGTCTTACCTGATGTTATCTTTCATATCCTCCGAGTTTGTGGACATTTCGTTCTGTTCAAATTCATTGAAATAATAATAATAATAATAATAATAATAATAATAATAATAATAATAATAATAATAATAATAATAATACACAGTTCAAAACAGTTAGGGGAACATGTTTTTTGAACGTATGCCATGCTCCACAAAACAATTCCTCACACCCAGGTATATTACCAACTAAACTTTTATTCTTTACCGTTGAAGTATACAAAAGAACATCGATAGATTCGCATTCATTTTCAGAATGCAAACGGAAATATCCAAATACGGGCGAAAACAAAGTGATAACAGTCCTCCAGGGTGGATTTTTATCACAGTTGGAGAGCTTCGGTATGGTGTATGTCCCCCACCACCATTTATCACAGCTTGGCATCTACGTGGCATGCTCCGTGTTAAGTCGACGGAGGTCACGTTGCGGTATCAGGTCCCATTCTTCAATGAGAGCCTGTTCGAGGTCTTGGAGAGTCTGTGGTGAAACAGGACGCCCACGAACACTTCTGTTAAGCCTATCCCACACATGCTCGATGGGATTAAGGTCGAGACTCACTGCTGGCCAATCCATCTCTTGAATATCCTGTTCTCGCAAGAGAGCTCTGGTGATACGCGCTACATGAGTCCTGGCATTGTCGTGCATTAGTACGAATTCAGGGCCAACACCGTATGCAGCAACCAACATATGCTGCAGCAGTATCTGCTCGATGTGCCCCGCAGCGGTAAGATTATCACGGACGACGACAAGATTAGTACGGCCATCAACACTGATGCCACCCCACACCATCACAGAACCTTGTCCGAATCGGTCGCCGCCCTGGACAACATTTGGCACGTACTGCTCACCATGGCGTCTCCAAACACGTTGATGTCCATCACACTGTGTCAGGGGAAATCTGGACTCGTCTGTCAACAACACAGGTCTCCACTGGCGAAGTTGCCAGTTGGCGTGGGTACGGGCAAACAGACGGCGAGCTGCGCGATGCTGCTGCGTTAAACGAGGCACTCGAACAGGACGTCTGGGTCGTAAGGACACTTCTCTTAACATATTCCTTACTGTATGGTCAAAAACCGTGACTCCAGTGACCCTTCTGAGGTTTTGTTGCAGTTCTCTGGTAGTTGCTGAACGACGTCGGAACGCACAGATGGTCAGATATCGGTCATCCTGTGGGGTTGTCATGCGTCCACGACCTTGTCCAACCTTCCTTGTGAACTGGCCTGTTTCACAGTAGCGATTCCACAAGCGTGGAATAACTGACGGAGAGACATTGAGATTCACAGCAACACAACGAAAAGTCCATCCCTTCCTGGATCAACGTGACGGCCCTTGCGACTTGAACCTCGTTAAGATGTCTCATGGGATGTGCTGGTTTACGTACAACGTGCTCGAATGACCGCAGTAGTCTGTGTACCTCATAACAACACTCGGCGCACCGCTATTCACTTTGTTTTGAGGGATCACCTGACAGTTTAATGCATGGCTACGCCTACAAATGGAGTATAACTTCGATTTGACATACCCTGAGTAGCTAAGGTATCAAGATATGCTGTACGACCATTGGAATCCCATCTACCAAATTAACGTTTACATACCAGACGTTACAAAACATGTTCCCCTATTTTTTAACTATATAATAATAATAATAATAATAATAATAATAATAATAATAATAATAATAATAACAACAACTGTACTGTCCGAACAACCAGGTTTGAAGACCTTTAGAAGTGGTGCTTATCAAGGCGTCCAGCGTACCGATTTCTAGTTCCGACTGTGCTACCATCTAGCAGCGAAGTAGAATTCTATTCCACATTTCCTTAGCCTAAGTTAATTTTGTCAAGTCGACAAGGAGTGCGCAACCAAATATCTATAATATGCCAACAGTTACGACAAAGAGTGCCTATGCATTTGCCCGTTTGGCAATAATCAATTATCTTTGTCAGGATTTAATACGGTCGGACACAATTAACATAACATTGCTCGGAAAAGAAAACTGAGTGAAATGAACTCTTCTGCACTCAGTACGGTGAGCACACATTTCTAATAACAATGTTTTTGGTTTCATATCCCACTAACTTCTCAAACGGTTATTGGATCCGCCGAGATACCTGAATTTTGGCCCGCAGGATTTCTCTTAAATACTAGCATATTTGAGCATCTTCAGTGTCTCCGGACTGAGCCAGAGTCAAACCTGCCAACTTCGGCTCAGAAAGTCAACGCCCTGTCTACAACTATGGCCCTTATTTTGGCCAAAACTAACTTCCAGACAACACACGGTGAAAGTTTAATAAATGAATTTCAATCATTGCTCCATTTATGTCAACACGCACATATCACAGCGTACCTTTACGATAAAATCCACAAATACGCCTGTGACATCTAACACCTCTATAATTCAGCGCAGAGTATTTATGACATCGCTAACGAGGCTGCAGCTTGATTTCCTGAATGGAACTATTTCGACAGGCTTTTTTATTATTTAACCAGTGCACGTAAATGTGTGCTTATTGAACTGCGATCCTTTCACTGCTAATTTAAAACAAGAACGAAATTTATCTTATGCATTTAAAATTACATAATAATAATAATAATAATAATAATAATAATAATAATAATAATAATAATAATAATAATAATACAGTAATAATAACTTTATGTCTCACTAACACTTTTACGGTTTTCGGAGACGCCGATATGCCGGAATTTAGTGACGCAAGAGTGTCTGCTTGATGCTTGTATCTAAAGGGGTCCACAATCTAGGTCATCGACCCCTTATAATGGTACTTATCGCTACGAAAGTCGAACCATGGCATTTGTCATGTTGCGGTACTAATCAAAAGTAGCGTAGACTCGCGGTGTTCCACACATTATGGTACTACTCACAGGTAATGCAACGCGCACATGTAACGCAGACCTACGGTGTTTCTCACATTGCGGTGCCATTTACAGGCATAGGTGTATTAATCACAGGGACTCGTACTATCCCGTGGTGTTCCCCACATAGTAGGTACTAATCATAGGCAAGGCAGACCCATGGCGTCCCTCATATAGAGGTACTAATCACAGGTACTGTAAAACTCACCCTGATTCACACATTGTTGATACTAATCACAAACCTATTGTGTACCTAACATAGTTGTACTACGCGCAAGTAACAGCGACCCACGGTGTTCCCTGCGTGATGGTACTAATTGCAAGTAGTCCCGTGGTTCTCATTCGATCGTCCCTTGTTCGCCCCTTTTAGTCGCATCTTACGACAGGCAGGGGATACCGTGGGTGTATTCTTGGTCTGCGTCCCCCATCCACAGGGGGCTGTGTGTTTGGTCCGCGAGAACTATTTTATTTCGCTCAAGTCCTCCGGCAAGCCGGTTAGGATCCCCCTAACCGCCACCTGGGACACACCACGTGGAAGTATCACCTCTCCCACTGCTACGCCAGCGTAGTAGGTTCGTTGTGTCGCAGTTCTTTTACGTACCAGTAAATCTACCGACACAAGGCTGACGTATTTGAGCACCTTCAAATACCATCGGACTGGGCTAGGACTGAACATGCCAATTTGGAGTCAGAAGGCCAGCGCATCCACCGTCTGAGCCACTGAGCCCCGCTTTACAATTACCGTTTGATTGCTGGGGCTGTACCTTACCCTTCCTTCCCAATCCTCGGAATTTCCTATCCCACTGTCGCCGTAAGACCTATTCGTGTCGATGCGACGTAAAAAAGAAGAAAACACATAATACCATCTTCAGGTCTGCCGACAGTCGGGTTCGAACCCACTATCTGCCGAATGCGAGCTGACAGCTATGTGACTCATATCGCGTAGCTCGGTCTTCTTGAGATTTAGCAGATGAAGTGCACCCATCGTACACATGTTTCATATCACTGCAATTGTCGTCGATTTTAAGAGACGCCTGGGTTACGGAATTTTGCCCCGAAAATGATTCTTTAACATGTCAGTAAATCTATGATATAGGATGTCCACATTCATGCATTCTTAAATATCAGCCGATTGCGTCGATATCCGATGCTGTAACCTACAGTATATGAGGCAATCACCTAGTCACCCATACGCTATACAACCAGTGCTGTGTCTCTGAGATTTGCTTATCTGCTAAATCAACCCGATAGTAAATCTGCTTAATACGCTGACTTCCATCTAACATTTATATGATCAGGTTCTATAGAACTGCATACCTACAAACCTGATCATGCAAATGGACATCACTTATAGTTATCAATAGAGAATTCTCCTCCAGAGCAGTAGAAAGTTCTCAGTAACTCCAGTTTATCCCTCCCTCGCGCCTGGACGAGCGCCAGTACTAATTTCTGGTTTGGTACTGCGGAGTCTACGGATAACGAACCTCTCACCTCACTTGTTCCGTCAAAGTTTTAATGAAAATCCCGGATAACAGCAGAGCACTGTCGAGTTTCACATGCATAATCCTACCTAGTCAAAATGCAACCTCTTTTTACGACTTCAACTTGCTCACAACCCTTCAATAATCCAGGAGCCTCGAACGAGAGATGCCAGTCTCAGTAGAGAATACGAAAACCTAGATTATGTGGCAGCGGGCGTATGTGCGCTCTACAGTGACGCCCCAAAAGTTGTAACTCTCGGACTCATGCATGGCCCAAACGAATTTATTCACAAACGACTGCTTACGATATTGGCATCCCCATTCGGTTTTCAAGGTTTTTGGGTCTGTTAAAACATTGAAACTAAAATAATTCATTATCAAGGATTGTAAGCTTCAGAGTGTCTTATTTTAAATAATAAACAGGAGCTGCAAGAACTCGAGAAGAAATAAAAGAATATTCTGAAGAAAATTCTAGGACCGCCGAAGACTACAGATGGAACTTGGAAGAGAAAGAGAAATGAGGAGCTCCACAAGTACACTGAAAAGATCACGGACACAATGCGGAAACGAAGGCTGAAATTCTTCAAATACATCATGGGGTTAAAGGTGACCTCCAGGCGGGTAGAAAAGGTCAAGAGGAATGCGGAAGAAGTTGGAATTACACTGCAGATGATCCACAATAGAAGAGAATTCAGAAGAAGGGTAGACAGTCTAAAATTATTTGAAGAGAAACTGTTGGAACAGCAATAAAACTACCCGTTTCACCTCTTACCCAAATTCTCAAGCCGTATATTTTAGAGACTCAGCCAATTTTACAGCAATCACATAGTACAACAAACGGACATTCGTCTTCGTTTTAAAAAATTAACTTGTTCACCGCTTTCTCGATTCAGAATAATTGTTTGTCCAGACGCAACAGAAACCATTAAAGCGGACACCCGATTGGATCGTTTCCAAAGAGGAAAGAAAGATGAGAAGTGTAGGAATGAAGAGGTTTTGGGAAGGCAAAAGAAGAGAAGAGAAGAAACGCCAAGAAGCCGTAAGTTCTATGCGGTCCATAGAAGGACAAATTCGGAAACAAACGGAAAAAAGCGAGGGCTGTTTGTTCTCATCCCGTTGTCATGGTTTTGGGTCCCTAAATACTCTGAAACTTAAATAATGCATTACAATATACGAGGGCTGTTTATCAGTGGCAACTTTTAATTACAGCAGCTGATACATAAGACAAACCTATATAAAACGGCGAGAGTCCCTCTGTGTAGTTCCCAGCATTGTTTAGAACTTGTTACCAGCAATATGGAATCAGTAGTATCACTGCAGGAGTGTCTGCTCTCTGGCTGGTGTGAATGGAACAGTATATCACCTGCAGAACATCGGAACAGCGGTTTCTTCACCTGCAGTATGAAATGAAGATCACAAGGGCTTGTCTTGGGAACATGAAGAATGACAGAGCACTTCCCAGCCTCATCGAGCATATTGTTACGTGCCAGTCCCGTGGTAGCCCCTTGCGGTACTTCCAGGAACGAGCTGGTGACTCCGACGACCTGGGATCTTCCAGCCGGCTTGTGGGTTGGGGCAGGCCTTTCCGTGTATTGTTCTCGTCGGCCGACTTACCTGTGAGTTTCTTGGAGTGACAGATGGGCTCCGAGGTGAAATCGGTGTGAGACTCGGTGTGTTGGGGTTCGGTGGTTGGGCTAAGGGCGACAGAGGTGCTGGCTGTCGCTAGTGTTCCACTGAGGTCTGAACCAGGAGCTGTTATTGTGCTGTCAGTGTGTCCAGTGAGTGAGGTGGAGACGACAGAACGGAGGACGATACTGTGTGTTCGTGTAATTCTGTGGACTGAGGATCACCGTGAGCCAGCGAGGAAATCCGCTATCGTGAGTGCGAGGATAAATGGACCTCTGTTAATGTTCGCTGTTGTGAGTATCGTCCTGCTGTTGAATGCACTTGAGCTGTTTGGTTGTTCACTGCATGTGATTGTGTGAATTACTGGAATATCTGTGGAGTCGAACCAACGAACTGCCCTCGTCTATCGACTGGCCCGTAGCCCTGTGTTCAGATCCAGCGGTCTACACACAGCTGCTGCATGAGGTGAATGAACTTGGGGAAGAGTCCCCAGTCCCCAGGGAGAGTAACCGGCTAGACCTCCTGCTGCGCCATAAGGAAGAGCAATTTGTAGATAAACAATAATTAGTAAGTGTGGCCATTCACAGCTGGTTAGAATCGCGTGTATATATATGTGTGTGTGTGTGTGTGTGTGCATTTATTAGGTCATACGGAAATAACTTAGAGTAATGAAACAAATGGAGTTTTATTTGTAAAAATATAAAACAGCCACCTGCAAAATGGTGGTAGGTGTCTGCAGAAAGTGTCGTCGCTTCTTGTGCAACGCTGGTCGCAAGTGATGTTCCATACACGCTGAGATATGTATCCAGAGGCTGTCTCATGAGGCGAACAATAGATACAAGTCTCCCGTCTCCGTGGCGTTATACACATCGAGATTTGTTGCTAGTTTTGGTGGAAAGAATATGGCGTCCGATCCTCCAGCTTGGTGTGGGGATAGTTCTTGTTGTTTAATGAAAAATCGAAGGAAAAACTAAGAATATAGTCTAAAATATGGTTAACAAAGAGAGTAAATTACCCTCATGATTCACTTTTAACGAAGTTGGCGGATACTCCAGAAGATTTATTTCATTATTTGGAGGTGAATGTTCAAACATGTTATACTTTGTTAGAATTCATAGGCCCTGAAATTCTAAAACAAGATACAATTATGAGGGAAGCAGTGAGTGCCAAGGAAGGAACAGTGGTAACATTGAGGTACCCATTCTCTTGGACTTGCGAATTTTGTTCACTTCGCGCCGAGATGCACATCCAAAATGGTGATATTTCTTAACCCCAAACTCTCTATCAACCTCAGGGAAACGCGTGTGACAAAACGTAACCAAAATTCGTACGCATTGTTTCTGCGACGTCTATCACTATAAATGTCATTTTTTGAATCCAAGGATTCTTCCAAAATGCACGCTCAGGTACGTATTTGTTTATGATCACGTTTCAAGGAAATACTCTATAAAAACACAGAGATTCACGCGATAACTTGCTATCCACGTGTAAACCGGCAGAGACCTGTATCGGGTTGCTTGTATCGGTTTCACGGTCTTTTGTCCACGGTGAGAGACGTGATACATGCTCCGTTTCGCCCAGATACCACGCGAGACCAGTTGGAAGACCATTACACACTACAGAACTACTATAAGATAGGCTAAACGTCTCATGAGACCGTCTCTTGATATATATCTCAGCGTATATGGCCTGCTTAATAGTCTACTGTGCATTCACGGTCTGACCAGAATGACCAGCATCTTAACACTGATGGGGTTCTGATGCACTTTTGACTTTCGTGGGGACTAAACATTCGATCGGTCTCTCACAGTAGATGCTATACTTCGCAGCACGGCGCATGCGCAGAACAATGGAGGGAAGAGTCCATGTACATGACAAAGTGACTCTCTTCAATCAACAGATGACTGAACTGTACGATAGACATGCCCCTGAAAAGAAGGCTCGAGTTACGCGGAAGGCAGCTCCCTGGCTCTCAGATGAGATTAGAGCACTAATGGCTGAACGCGATGCTGCTTACAGACGAGTTAGAAAACATTGCACTCCTGAAAATCTACTTAACTGTAAGAGACTGAGAAACGCTACGACCCAAAAGATTAGAAACGCGAAACTACAACACGCTCACAGTTTAATTCAACCAAATGTTTCAACAGATGTGTTGTGGAAATCCATAAAGAGCTTTGGAATTAGCGAAGGATGGGGCGACGACGAAATAAATATACCCTTGGAAAAACTGAAAGATTACAGTATTTTTCATCTAACTGCACATTAAATGCAGCTCTGAAACAGGAAGTTTTAGACGGGAATTACGCAACGACGCGAACAGATAGAGAAAACTTACTTTTGTCCAGCAACCCACTCACAGGTCAGGTTTGCTATAAATCGGATAACATCAACGGCGAAAGGAAATGACAGTATAGGAATAGAGATGATAAAAAATATTCTGGATGTGATATTACCTACATTAATTAACATATTTAACTCTTCCCTTGTAGACAGCACATTTCCCAATATATGGAAAGCGGGCATTATACGTCCTCTAAAAATAGTAGCTACCCTTCTGAACCATCTGACTACAGAGCCACCTGCATACTTTCTGCTTTATCCAAAGCACTAGAGTTCATCGCTCATGGACAAATAACAGACTACATGACGACTTACAACTTACTTGGCCCACTACAATATGGTTTTCGTCAAGCACACAGTACTACAACGGCACTACTGAAGGACACAGAAGACATCCGAGAAGCTATGGACAACAAGGAAGTGACAATTTCAATTCTCCTAGACTTGAGCAAAGCTTATGACTCTGTTGACACTGACATTTTTCTCTCGAAATTGTATTCCCTCCATTTCTCGAACAGTGCCCTCCTTTGGTTGCATTCCTATCTGCATGGCCGTCGGCAGTGTGTTACGGATAGGATAAACAATTCAACTTGGCGGTCTGTGCAGTGTGGTGTGCCCCAAGGGTCGGTGTTAGGACCCCTTCATTTTTCTATTTACATTAATGATGTCTCCCCAAACCTAACGCACTGCAAATACCATATTTACGCTGATGATGTACAAATGTACCTCCATACATCTCCAGATTTAATATTTTGGGCCATAGACGAAATCAATCAGGATCTAACATAGTTTTCTTCAAAACGCAAGCCATCATCCTTGGATACCCGAAACTACTCGCGAAGATCAGTCGACCAGAGATTCCATCTATAAGGTTGTGTAATATTAACAAACCATTCAAGTCCTAGGCGTTACTTTCGATGATGACATGTTATGGAAAACGCGTATTACGAACATCACCCAGAAAACATTCTCTGCATTGCACATGATGTGCGGGTATAAATACTTATTTCCTGAAAAATTCAAAAAATGCTGGTAGGAGCTATGGTTTTCCCTCATTTCGACTAGTGAGATGCAATTTATAGAGACACTCGGGGCAAGTTATTGAGCAGATTACAACGTGGTCAAAATGCATGTGTGAGATACGTCTATAGCCTTACGTACTATGACCATGTAACTCTTTCATATAACCACCTATCTTGGCCCCGACTAGAAATCCGTCGCACTGTGCATACCCTATGCCATCTCCATAAAATTTCTTCACTCTTCACAGCCATTTTACCTAAGTTCATATTTCAAATACCTATCTTCTTATCACAGTCTTAACACCAGATCTACTAATAATTCCACCCTTGCTTTACCTACCCATAGAACTGCCATCTATAATAAATCATTCACAGTAACTGCCTGCCGTGAGTGGAACCTCCTTGCCGAAAGTATCAGAGGGTTAAGCGCTATTCTCGCTTTCAAGGAAGCACTGTGGATACATTTTATGCACCAGTAAGGATCATCTGTAAACTTGATGCTGCTACTCACAACCATTCTATTGTTATGGATGTCCTGGTAGTGGAGAGTCTAAAATTCTTACCCAATTTGTTTTTCAAATGTTTCTAAATTTTATGTACTACCTCTTTTTTACATGTAGGATATTAGTTTTTTTAAGAATTTATCCTTCTATTAGATCTAATTTATTTAATCTTATTTTAATCTTATCATTCTTGTATTATTATTATTATTATTATTATTATTATTATTATTATTATTATTATTATTAATTTAATTTGTATTAAATATAATAATTGTAAGTAATACAATGTAATATATGTACATTTCAGTGCCTGGTTAAATGGAAGGGAAGACCTTAAGGCCTTAATCTTGCCAGGTAAAATAAAACTTTATTATACTAAACTAAACTAAACTGTGAGTTAAGATTGGTGCCACCGTAACGTGTGTATGCGCGAGACACACTGGTTCCATTTACTGGTGAACACGCAACAGTGTTGCTACTAATAAAGAAACAAGAATTCATGGATTTCAGATCGTGCGGACTGACATGGATACTGATCACTCTATGATAATTGTCAAGTACTGACAACGAATTGCAATTATTCTCACCACGAGAATAGATAAAAATCGGAAATACAATATGGCTCGTAACTTTTTTTTTTAAATTTGCTTTACGTCGCACCGACACAGATAGGTTTTATGGCGACGATGGGATAGGAAAGAGCCAGGAGTGAGAAGGAAGCGGCGTGACCTTAATTAAGGTACAGGCCCAGCATTTGCCTAGTGTGATAATAGGAAACCACGGAAAACCATTTTCATAGCTGCCGAAAGTCGGTTTCGAACCCACTATCTTCCGGATGCAAGCTCATACCTGCACGACAGAGAAGAGTTAAAGGAATAAATTAATAGTGTAGCGAGAAGCCCGGGAGACGACAATGATGTGAATGTGGAAATACGCTGAAATAAACTAAAAGCAATCATATCGCGCAAAGCAGAAATTAAGCTTCGTTACGAAGCAGACGAGAGACGCTACAGTTGGTGTAACTTTTTTTTCTTATGGCTTTTAGTACTGGAAGTGTCTATGACTATGGGAGCAAGTGTAACTGTACGGGCTAGAAAAGGGAAGAAATCGACCGTGGCCTTGAGAGAGGTATCATCCCGGTATTTGCTTGTAAATGAAATGGAGAAACCTTAGAAAACTATTTCAATGATAGCCAACGGGGATACGAACCCACCTGTCTCTTGCGTACAAAGCTAGGATCTATAACTGGTCGTGCTACAACGCACAGAACTAACCTGCTTGGTGATACGTTAGTGACTGTGAGAGAGTCACTATCAAACGAAATCAAGAAAGAAAGAAAATATTACATCATACAGCGTGAGAGGAGAGCGGTCTGGCAAGAGTAGGAAGGGAAAACACGAAAAATAAAATACGAAATGAAGAAAGACTGAAGGAACTTGAGGTGTGCCGTAATTAAAAAGGAACCAAAAGAATGTTCATCGTTGTAAAAAGAAATTTAAATGGCTGGAGACCACAAAGAAGTAGGTATAGAGACACGATAGGAAACTTGATAAATGACCAGCGGAAGATCGTCCAAAGGTTGTCGGAGTACTATGAAGAAGTGTTGGACTCAGACAGTTTACCTGTGACGGATGCTGTGGAACGGAACAGGGTCAACTCAGCGGTGAACTCATAGACGGGATGCAAAGACTGTTAACAAGAAAATGGTGAAGTGAAGGAATGCCAACGGAGTGGAACGGACCTTAATCGTAAGCCAATGGAGTGGAACAGATCTATAATCATACCTATGCACAAGAAAGAATAAAAAAACAGTATGCGCGATTTACAGTGGTACCGGTATTTCGTTATTAGAAGTCAGTTACAAAAAATTAATGAAGGTGATCGCAGAGAAAACTGAGCACTTATGTCCAAAATACAGTTCGAGAACACCAGTGCGGTTGCAGAGAAGAGCAACTATGGATCACATGCTCAATCTCAGGCAGATAATTCGAAAAGTGTTACGAGTACAATGTTACCACAGTCCACAAATTGTACGTAGAGTTCCGAGTTGCGTACGGCAGTAAGTGTATACAAAGGACGACCTTTTCTTGGCGATGCTTGATTTCGCATTGGTGAATCTGATCAAAATGACACTCAAGTGGACTCGCAGCAGAATAAGATCACAATGGAAGCTTTCAGATGAATTCGAAATAAAGCAGGAACTGAAACAAGGCAATTCCTTATCGGCAATACTATTTAATATTGCCCTGGAAGCAGTTAGGAGAAAATTACCGTTAAGTGGAGGAAGAAACAACTTAAACAGAACTACGAAAAACCTCGCCTTTGCTGATGACACCGCGATGTTGGGAATGAGCGGTAAATATCTCTCGGAAAATTTTACAGAACTGAATGAGAAGCTGCAAAGTATGGACTTGAGATCAAGTAGAACAAAACGATTTGATCAACTCAAGAAACAACACAAATTGGAGGCATAAAGAAGATTTCGAAGGATTTGAAAGAGTCGATGAATTCAAATACCTAGAAGAATACGCAAGACAACGACGTACCATTGGAAATTAAAGAGCGACTGGCAGCTGGTACCAGATACCGCTACAATTTTCAGCAACTCCTACGTATCTCTAGTGAATAGGCAGTTGAAGATACTAGTATAAAAGATCATTATCAAAACCAGCAGTACTAAATGGGGCTGAAACACATACAATGGCAAGAAGAGATAAAACTGAATGTTCGGGAGAGAAAAATCTTACGTAAAATGTATTGAGCAGTCTGTGAAAACGGTGTCTCAAGAATGAGACCAAATACTGAGTTGCAAGCTCTGTATCACAGTCCGACTATAGTTACATGCATCAAGGCACGAAGACTGCGATGTCTGGAGCATGTGCAAAGGATGAATAAACACAGTACTGTATTCCGAAGAAAGTATCCTCTCAAAACCAGAGAGCAGACACTCCGTGCGTCGTAGTGTGAAGTTTATACTCTTCTCGATAGCATGAGATAGTTGAGCTGTAGATTGCATACTTCTCTTCATGCACTTCTCGGATTGTTTCCATTCTGATGGTAAGGTCAATAAAAATACCATTAGTACCGAGCAAGTGGCTGTGCGGTTTGGGTCACGTAGCTATCAGCTTGCATTCGTGTGAGAGTGGGTTCGAACCCCAATGTCGGCAGCCCTGAAGATGGTTTTCCGTGGTTTCCCATTTGTATACCAGGCAAAGGCTGGATCTGTACCTTAATTAAGGCCACGGTCGTTACTTCCCACTCCTAGACCTTTCCTGTCCCATCGTCGCCATGACATATTTCTGTCGGTGCGACGCAAAGCAGTAAAAAAGTTCCTTCGGTTAAGAGTAGATAAATACGATTGTACGTAGTATAGCCTCACTGTGTGCCTCCGTGGCTCAGGCGGCAGCACGCCGGACTCTCTTCGCTGGGTTCCATGCTTCAAATCCCGGTCACTCTATATGAGATTTGTGCTGGACAAAGCGGAGGCGGAGTAGGTTTTTTTTCTCTGGGTATCCGGTTTCCCCTGTCATCTTTCATTCCATCATCAAACTCCAATATCGTTTCATTTCATCTGTTATCCATTAATCATTGCCCCAGAGGAGTGCGACAGGCATCGGTATAATTCCTATCCTCGCCACTAGATGGGGGCTTCATTTATTCCTAATCTAGTTGAAACTGGAAACAGGCTATGGATTTTCATTAAGGGAGAAAAATATTTTCTTCAGCCGTTACAGAACCTACTCATACACGATCGAGTGAAAGTTAAAATACTGAACACACTTATCCCAGCGCTTGCGTGGGGATCTGCCTTTTTTCTGGAAAAATATTTTCTCTTCTCAAAGCTCTCGGTCTACTCACGGCCGACTGGATCCCTCATTGCACTCAGGTTGAGCGACGCATCAAGTCGATGAATTCAAATACCTAGAAGAATACGGAAGACAACGAGGTACCATTGGAAATTAAAGAGCGACTGGCAGCTGGTACCAGATACTGCTACAAGTTTCCATCATCAAACTCCATTATCGTTTCATTTCATCTGTTATCCATTAACCATTGCCCCAGAGGAGTGCGACAGGCATCGGTATAATTCCTATCCTCGCCACTAGATGGGGCTTCATTTATTCCTAATCACCGCCTTCTCGATCCTCCTATACTGCCTGCTCTATGCGAGCCTTTTTGCGACTACGCTGCGACATAATATCTCCGCTAGATGGCAGACATAGACGCACAATGTTTTAAACTTATTCTAATGACGACAGCCTACAAAACACTATGCAGTATGGTCATATGTTCACTGGAACTCGTAAATTACATCAGTAATATTAAATATCGGCAAAATTACCTATATGAAGTCGCAGTTGGCCTCTTCATGCACAATTTAAAGATTTTCCTGGACGAAGGCTTGGAGTGGTACCGTACTTTTCGTGTTCTTGCCAATGCAATATAAAAAAATAAAGGTCTTACGAACTTGGTTAGGATAATATCACTAACAGTTTGCTGATGTTTTTTGACCTCACACTGTAACAAAACACATTCTGAAAGGTTTTTTTGCCGGTTGTTTTACGTCGCACCGACACAGATAGGTCTTATGGCGGCAATGGGATAGGAAAGGCCTAGGAATGGGAAGGAAGCGGCCGTGGCCTCAATTAAGGTACAGCCCAGAATTTGCCTGGTGTGAAAATAGGAAACCACGGAAAACCAACTTCAGGACTGCCGACAGTGGGATTCGAACCCACTTTCTCCCGCACGGCCAACTCGCCCGGTATTCTGAAAGGGAAGACGTCGCAAGTCCTCGTATTACGCTCGTACGTTTGAAGGACGTCGACAATAGGGCATAGCAACTTAGCGAACTCCTGAAGATGCTTCCCCAAAGCAACAAAACCAGGTTTTGGGTATCGAATTCCTCCTCTGTCCTGATGCATAATCAGTTCCATTTAGCGGCGCCGGAGCTCTAGGCAGTGAGATGTTCCTGACACAAATGTCACACTCCATCCTCTCTTCAACAACACGAGCCTAGTACCCGCTAATTAGGATTTGATGTCCGGCTTCTAGTTTGATTGGAATATTATCGACTCGATATCTGAGGTTGTCTAAGCATGAAGACGTTTGTTTTGTGATTGTCCATCACAATTCTTATCACAAGGAATCCACTATCCTCCACGGCTTCAATCACCTTCTGAAAAAAATCCGCAGCCTGTTTCCAGTCATTCGACCGGGTCAGGAATGGAATGAATAAAGTCCCCATCTAGCAGCGAGGATAGGAATTGTGCTGGCTGCCGAAGCCCGTCGCACTCCTCCGGGGCAATGATTAATGGATTACAGATGAAATGAAATGATATTCGAGAGTTGTGCTGGAATGAAATATGACAGGGAAAACCAGAGTATCCGGAGAAAAACCTGCCCCGCCTCTGCTTTGTCCAGCACAAATCTCACATGGAGTGACCGCGATTTGAACCACAGAACCCAGCGGTGAGACGCCGGCGCACTGCCGCCTGAGCCGCGGAGGCTCCATCACGTTCTGAAATGAGGCGTAAAGGCACAGATGCGAGAGTAATCTGAGGATATCTAATTACTTCCTTTAGGTCCTTGCCTAGATAAAGCCGACAGCCGCTTTTCTCTTAATTCCCTTCTAGACGGTATTTCATGGAGTCGTATCTTTTTTGGCTGCGAACCACCTTGCCGAGATTGGCAAAATGGTACACAACAGTTGAATATTTTGGAGAAAGAATCTGAAGTTTCAGTTCTACGAAAAATATAATTTACACAAACGGAAAGAAACAAGTACCAGCACCTTAAGATCACTTTTGAAATATCTAAAAGCATAACATGATTAATTCATTTCAGAGTTCTATACAAAATATCTCTTGTACGAACGAAAGTGACCAGACACGTTTACTCATTGTACGAAATAACTCAGGTTTTCACACACATTCATGCACCAATAACACAGTGCTGCACCCACACTGAGAGCGAAGATTGTGCGTCTACTGCTGCACTCTTACGGCGACTTGGAGAAATGTCGGTAGTCGCGCCTTCCTGTGTTAAACTAGTGGCATAGAGCAGGCAGTATAAGAGGATCGAGACGGCGGTGTTCCTAATCTAGTTGAAACTGGGCGTACGGCCGACTGGATCCCTGATTGCACTCAAGTAGAGCGACGCATCAAGTCGGCCGTGGTCTACTAAATCTGATCTTATAGTTTACCGATAGATCGCGTTCGTCGTGTTGCCGGACGCTCCTCTACATCCACCAGCCCGTTTACTCATTTACAGTTTTCAAACTAAGTTAACACTTTCAAAAAAATACCTTTTAAATTTCAGTCAAACGCTCTCCAGACCACAACTAAGGAAATCTTACATCTTTCCTCTGTTACTTCTAATAATAAGCTTTATGTTCCCATCATATTTAAAGGCATTGGAATTATAAATTAAGCTGGGAAGTATTTCTACTGATAATAAATAATTGTCAATTCTTAAAAACGGTAACAATCAAATGTGTAACAGGCGTGACAGCTGATATCTAAAAAGGCGCGGAAAAGTTTCGACTAACCATTGTTAGCGTTCTTTCTATCGAAAGCAGCATCGAGAAAACCCTTCGCGTCCTTTGCTTCAGAAAGGCAAGAGGATTACACTTTAAAAAGAATAAACCCTAGGTAATTAAGACAAGCAGCGAATGGCAAGATGCTATTAAGATGACCACCAACATTTGCCCTGTGCGTGCTCTTCCAGGAAGGTCTCACAATGGAACCCAGTGCCGGCATTGCCGAAGTGAGAAATAAACCCTTGCACACATTGTCGGAGTCTGTATTTACGAAGAATTACAAAGTAACATCTAGGGATGGCAGTTTTTAAAAAAATATCGATATATCGATATTTCGATATATTGAAAACTTATTTTCGATAATCGATATTTATTGCGCATAATATATCGGTATATTCAAGCGATATCGATATATCGTAACCCAAGAGTAACTACAATTTCATCACCAGACCTCAATGCATATATACCGGTATATCAATATTGGTTTATTCTGCCTGTACACGCGACTGGTTGGTTGAGTTTATCTTGCTACTGGAATTCGCGGTTTAATTATCCATGGAAATTATCCATCAACTTCCATAACACAAATTTTCATTCACCTGCAGCCACAAGATAGCAGTCGAGGCATAGATCCTGAATAAATAGCTTTTTTAAGAGATAAATACACACGTAAAATAGAGAGAAAGAAGTAGTGTCAGTAATGCTTGATGAAGTTCATATAAACTTCGTAAATTAGTAGAAATGGCTGAAAATTGTTAAGAATATGATGCAGCATCTACCGTGCAAGTATTTATGGTTTTATCATTGCATTGATAGGATAAACAAGGAAGAGGGAAGGAAGCGGCCGTGGCTTTAAGTTAGGTACCATTCCGGCATTTGACTGGAGGAGAAGTGGGAAACCACGGAAAACCACTTCGAGGATGGCTGAGGTGGGAATCGAACCCACCTCTACTCATTTGACCTCCAGAGGCTGAGTGGACCCCGTCCCAGCCCTCGTACCACTTTTCAAATTTCGTGGCAGAGCCGGGATCGAACCCGGGCCTCCGAGGGTGGCAGCTAACCACACTAACCACTACACCACAGAGGTCTTACCACGCTTACGTCTCTTGGTTAACTGTTTTGTTGAAACATTCAAATTTACGTGCAAACCAGATTCAGAATGATATAAAATCAAATGAAATTTTCCAATCATTTAGTGATACATAGAAGCAGATTCGAACAAATCAAATCATTGTTGATGGCTTCAAGCATGCTGCACATTTTAACGGACTTAAATTCTTAGCTGCCGCCTTACCTTATAAAGTAAGGAATCAATCAAATTCGGAATTATATACAAACAAATTAAAATTTTTAATCATTCAGTATTATGTACAGATAGATTCAAACAAATTAAATATTTATTGATGGCTTCAAACAAGTTACATATTGTTAATAGATCCCCGTTTTATAGAACTTCAATATAATTTCAAATCCTTGTATTTTGGAAAAGAAATAATTTGATATCGAGATATATCGCTATTTTGTTTTGATAGTAGGATAATATCGGCATGTCGATATCGAATGAAATATCGATATTTATTATATCGGAACGTCCCTAGGTGTTATCGATGCCTACGAGATAAGTAAAGGCCTCAGCATGCACGGTCTCTTCAAGTACTAAATTGACAGAGTAGCAGCAGTTCAAATAGCGCCGCTGGATGTCAGGTTTTTTTCCCTCTATTCCTCAGCACGATTCCAATTGGCATTACGATAATAACGTGCACATAAAAGCACATTACAAATATAAAACATTGCGTTTTGAGTAGGAAAGTGATATTTCTATGACGTTTAATGAAGAAAAATAAATGTATCACCCAGTAATTCGAGATGAGCTCATACGAATCAGGTAGTATAATTGCAACCAGGAAGTACACATCCTAATAAAAATGAAAATACTCCATAGTATATTTTAAAACACTGCCGTATTCACATAGCCTACGTCGATGAATGCAGAGTGGGTCTCGGGCCACAAGTGGCCACGGCTGGTCCGTGGTCTAACAGCTCTGCACTCCGACCGGCCAACCGAGCAGAGGAAGGGTGGCTCTTCGTCTCTGTATTCGGGAGACTGGACAGGGCTGGACCTCACGGCTGGTCCCCACTGTCGGTTTTCCTGAGAATGGTTTTCCGTGGTTTTCCATTCTCCTGCAATAAGGCGAATGCTGGGAGGGTTCCTAGTATAGGCCACGGCCGCCAAACCCCTCACCATCTCCGAGCATCTGCTTCGCCTTAACAAATTTCCCGGCCTCAGAGACGGCGTCACCATCTAAGAGGCCCGCCTCCTCCTTCAGGGGAGGAATTAAAACATTTTAGTATTAGTACGTAACCTAGTCTTGCCATGCAAATACGATGGATACCCTGAAAAAAAGTGTTGGCATTGATTGCGGCTAGTTTTAGTAGAAATGCTAAAACACGTGCTTTCAAAATGTTCGCTACATACTACAGACATCGTGGAAGGTTGCCACATGCTATTTTTCTCGTCACCGCGACATGACATAATTAAGACCCATTTTTCTCGTAGTTCCACATTTGCTCGTGGAAATAAATGCCACTATCTTTCTGAAGTTTACTTTTGCAGAATGGTGCACAGCAATAAACCATTGTTTATCACGCGCAATAAACATTTGTGAATAGAATGTTTACAATAAATACTCTCTCGGCTCTTGTATATTTATCAATATGCAAAAAACATTTTCTTAATCTAAATCCACAGCCTGTTTCACTGCCTTCGTAATGCAGTGCCTGTTTAGAGTCATTTGACCGGATCAGCAATGGAACGAATTAAGTCCCATCTAGCGGCGAGAATTAGAAATTTCCCGGCTGCCGAAGCCTGTCGCACTCCTCTGGGGCAATGATTAGTGACTGACAAATGAAGTGATATTTGAGAGAGTTGCTGGAATGAAAGACGGCAGGGAAAAGCGGAGTACCCGGAGGAAAACCTGTCCAGCACAAATCTCATATGGAGTGACCGGGATTTGAACCACGAAACCCAGCGGTGAGAGGTTGGCGCGCTGCCACCTGACTCGCGGAGGCTTCTATTTTCTTAGCTTTATGTTTAAATATAAACCATATACTCATCACAAGCTGAATACACAAATCAACGCCTTTTATAATGAATTTTAAGGCTTATCTCACGTAAAAACTCACTAACTTACCTTTTTCCTTCACAGTTTCCATATACGTCTGTGTTGTTAAACAGTGGAGGGCTAACACGAAGTCTAGCGGTGACTCTGGAACTAGAACGTATTTCGCGCTGTGTAAACTTCCATGCGGAGGTAACTGTGTTACATATTCCACCGTTTGTATTCGAATTATAGTCCGGCCTACCAGAGGCTCAGAGCAAGGTATTGATTAGATTGGATATTTCCAGGTTGCAATTCCACCTTCACTAGCACCATCTCTTGCAGAATTATCGGCGTTCTCTAGTGAGGATGTTATTAATGAAAATAATAATTCAAAGAAAAACGATATATTTATGGAAAAACCGATATATTATTCGATAAATCGAATCAAAATTTCGATATCGATATACCGATAAATCGAAAGGAAAATATCGGTATTTCATAAAAACCGATAAATCGTTGCCATCTCTAGTAACATCTATTACTACAGGATATTATCAGTAATGGCATGAGCCCTATGTGTAAACTAGTATGTACAAGAGGAGGTTCACGGCTTAGATGAGAAAGGGCGTACTGGCAGGATCGCTATCCAGGAGGGCTCATCTATTGGTTACTTTTTAACAATATCCTTTATGGCGCAACGACACAGATAGGTCTTATGGCGACGATGGGATAGGAAAGGGCTATCAGTGGGAAGGAAGCGACCGTGGCCTTAACTGCGGTACAGCTCCTACATTTGCCTGGTGTGAAAATAGGAAACCGCGGACAAAACATCTTCAGGGCTGCCGACACTGGGATTCGAACCCACTATCTCTGAATGCAAGCTGATAGCTACGTGGCTCAAACTGCACAGCTCCGGGTACTAATGGTATTATTATTGACCTTACCATCAGAAAAGAAACAAACTAACACCAATCCGAGAAGTGCATGAAGACAAATATGCAATCTACAGCTCAATTATCTCATGCTATCGAGAAAAGTATAAACTTCACACTAACTATCAAGAAAAGTATAAACTAATATCTATTGAAATAGGTTTAATGACTGAGGCTTGACGGATAATATCCTTGATGGTTTGTGTCGACTTGCGTAAAAATTTCCCTTTCAGAAATTCAAATGATCATGAATATGTCTTTCAACAAATGAATCTCAAATTGATAACGATTTCCTTCGTTTCACTGAGCTAGGTACAAAGCCTTCTATATATTTCTCAGTCATGGCCATCCATCAATACTTCACGTCGCAGCCTGCACGGTTGCTAGGTAACATCGCGTCACACACTCCGTGACGCAAATTTTTCAGATGCTCCGCAGCCATAAGACGTATCTATGTTAAATGCTTAGGCCTAAGTATAATAAAACGGTACCTTTATTTTACATCGATATAGGCTAATGCATAACATGTTTTATATCGACGCAAAGTAAGAATATTTAAAAAATATACAAAATCAACCTGTCATTTTCATGAACCAATGACACTACTGAAGAAATTCTTACAACATACCAGAATATTCTGTTCTGTCATTCCTGTTTTCCTATCACTTTTCCTATATCTTTCGGCATCTACAAGCATAACGATCAACAACGTTTGCGGGCAGTGCAATGCTGCACGAACTCTTCGGTTTAATTTTCCAGAAGAAAAATAATTTACTGAGCGAGTTGGCCGCACGGATAGGGTCACGTAGCTATGAGCTTGCATTCGGGACATGGTGGGTTCGAGTCCCACCGTCGGCAGCCATGAAAATAGTTTTCCGTGGTTTCCCATTTTCAAACTAGGCAAATGTTGCGGCTGTATCTTAATTAAGGCCGCTTCCATTCCATCCTTACGTCGCCGAAAACATTCAATTTGTTAGTGCCAAAAATTAAATAATTTTATTTGAAGAATTAGTCGGTTTCGGATTTCAGAATAAATTTCGCACAGTGGGTAAATTTCGCAGTTTTTCGCGTTTTCAAAACACTTTACAAACTGAAAATGAAAATACTAAGTACAGGTCTTTATAAGTATATAGCTATAGCGAAAAATGTCCACCCTTGTGTATTTTACCTGAACGAAATTCTTCTCTTGAGACTAAGCAAGAATATGCAAATTAGAAAATTCAGAAACCAAAATGATCTCGTATGACTTAATGGATATGACAGGTGAAGAAAAGGGAAAAAATCAAATAGGGTAGTGTGAAAATGTCAAAAAATGGCTTAATGTATTTTGCTGGTAAGCCCATGTGTGAGGGCGTTCGTCTTTCGCAGGCGCCTTCATTCTCTTACCCCCCTGTGGGTGGGGGCAGTAGAATAACACCCACGGTATCCCCTGCCTGTCGTAAGAGGCGACTAAAAGGGGCCCCAAGGGCTCTGAACTTTAGAGCGTGGGTTGGCGACCATGGGGCCCTTAGCTGAGTCCTGGCATTGCTTCCACTTACTTGTGCCAGACTCCTCCCTTTCATCTATCCTATCCGACCTCCCTTGTTCAACTCTTGTTCTTTTCCGACCCCGACGCTATTAGGTTTGCGAGGGTGAGGGAGTCTTTCATTTTCACGCCCTTCGTGGCCCTTGTCTTTCTTTGGCCGATATCTTCATTTTTCGAAGTGTCGGATCCCTTCCATTTTTCTCTCTGATTAGTGTTATATAGAGGATGGTTGCCTAGTGGTACTTCCTCTTAAAACAATAATCGCCACCACCTTCATTCTCTTATCTTTCAAATTTTCTTCGTTGATTAGAATTCAAGAGGCATTGAATATATTGTTTTATTTCACCTTAAAAGAATAATTACTAACAAAACTCCGGGCTAGGAAGTGATTAACGAAACCTGTGTCGACGTACGACAGTAGTAATAATTCTCGAGACTCGCCAACTGAAGTCGACTACAATCTTTCAATGAGTAAAAGATTACATCTTGTGTGTTTCTGAAGTACGTCACGCTGCATGAGTACAATCCTCCAGGCTATAATTAAGCACCTACCTCATTAATTAAAAGAAGACCGTGTTAAGAACAGTGAGAAAATTACAGGGAAAGACCGTGGCGACAAATGAGCAGAAAAAACGCCTCTACAATCGTGAGTTAATCATCAAACACATTTAACATTAGCGCTGTAGTAACAAAAGTAAATAAAACAAGTAGGTGGTAATTCGGTATATATTTACATTACAACTGCTGAAAGTAAGGTTTTTTGCATGACTTGAGATTTTTGAGATGTTTTATTTCATACTGTGTTGAATATAGTCATTCATTTTTACTTAAGTGATATTAAGACGAACGCGTACTCAGTTCAGGGGCTACTTCTCAGTCGACACTAGTTTGCAAGTTTTCGCAAGAGAAAAAATCGTCCTAGTTTTATTTACTGCGTTGATGGAGTCAATGTACCACATCAGAACCCTGGGGATACACTCATTACGATAGCTAATGATTATGTACCTACAAATCGGTAGAGCCCTGCATAGATGCGGATATCCGCGAAATTATTATCTTGGCGGATGCAAACTGTATGGCAGTGCAGATAATTTTGCTGATAATTTCTAAATAATGAAGTGTATTGATATTCACTCAGGTATACTCTTATTTTTGCTTGTGGTTATGTGACCCTTGACACTGATAAGGGAGAATGGTGATATATAAAGAGCCTTGACACCATAAAGCCGTATATCTGACCTAAGCCTAACTTACTCCTGCCCGCAATTAATAGAAGGAAGGAACAAAGGTCAATACGTCGATAGTTGTAACAAGAGAAAATCCCTCATAAACCTGTGACTGTAGGAGTTCTGGTACCAAGTGTCAGGCCTATTTTACTGTGTTAACGCACCTATCCATTTCAGTACCTCGGGTGTAATATACTGTAGTTAATATTTACAATATTCGCGGATAACCATTCGCGGATGCGGGTGCGGATGCGGAGCGAATGCGGATATTATTTTGTACATCCGCGCAGGGCTCTACAAATCGGGACCCCGCGGCGGAGACTACAGATTACTTGAATGCACTCTGCATCCTCACTCCAGATCCCATATTAAGTCATACTACTACTACTACTACTACTACTACTACTACTACTATTTTTTTCGTGTGGCTATTTCTAGCCGAGTGCAGCCCTTGTAAGGCAGACCCTCCGATGAGGGTGGGCGGCATCTGCCATGTGTAGGTAACTGCGTGTTATTATCGTGGAGGATAGTGTTATGTGTGGTGTGTGAGTTGCAGGGATGTTGGGGACAACACAAACACCCAGCCCCCGGGCCATTGGAATTAACCAATGAAGGTTAAAATCCCCGACCCGGCCGGGAATCGAACCCGGGACTCTCTGAACCGAAGGCCAGTACGCTGACCATTCAGCCAACGAGTCGGACACTACTACTACTAAAATGCTTTCATTCCTCCCCTGAAGGGGAGAGGCGGGTTTCCTAGACGGTAACGCTGTCTCTCAAGTCAACAAATTTTTGTCTGAGAAGATGTGCGTAGAAGGTGGGAAGGTTAGCGGCCGTGGTCTATACTAGGAACTGTCGTGGCATTCGCCTTAGTGCAAGGGAATGGAAAACCACGGAAAACCATTCTCAGGACAGCCGTGGCCACTTGTGGGCCGAGACCTACTCTGCATCTGCCGACCCAAGTCATAAAACGATTCATTCTGATAAAATTCAAATACGCAGCGAACTCCATGAAGGGAAATTTGTTACGTAGTGTAAAATACCTCAAAAGGGACTGGGAGTAGAGCTGTATAAGGACGCCCGCCAACAACTGGGTAAAGTACAGTACGAGTGGCGCGAGGCAATGAAAATGGCAACTAATATTGACAGTATCCCCGGTAGATCTCAAGAGGGCGACCTCCTGTCGGAGATGTGGCAGAAAGAAGGAAACAGCCAAGTCTTGGGAAACTGTCATTATAGTGATAACATTCGAGCATCACCTGTCCGATATTAAGAAACGCCCACCGTCATTAAATACGATCTTCCGCAGAGCTTAGGGAAAAGGTTATGCCGTTTACGAAGAGGTTCACGGCGTGTCAACGACGGTAGCACCGGAAGAATAAACAAGATAACTTTTAAACACGACAGCAAGAAAGGCGATTATATAGCCTTTCTCACAATCAGAATATAGCACCACACACTGGTCAGCCTGAGGTGGTTAACACTAAAAAAAGAACATCTACACAGCTACAATCGAATTCTATAGGAGGAAGTACAGTACCATCTGGGTTTTAATGGTAAGAGCACGTGGCAAGTGGTATTTTTTATTAATTTCTGAAACAGATTCCATCTGTTGGTAGTCGCCACTTTACAGGGATCTCTGTCTATTTTAAAATCACATATGTGTTCTCAACAGAAGTCTACTCCCTTTATATTTCCATTAATATCCTAATGCCGAATATACTGTTCTTTGTACTTTTATGCCCCAAATGTTTTAATGCTATGCACTATATATTGTAATATAATGAGCGATCAAAAAGTTTCCGTCCGATGGCCGTACAGTCCGAATCGGGATGCCAATCAGGCAAAATCACCGTGAGGATTAAGGCACTCATCTCACCGACGCACCAGGTTGAAGATCCCCGTGCGGTAAAACACTGTGTCCTCCTGCGTGAAGAAGTCCGTAACCACCTGCTGCACATCCTCGTCCGACAGGAAGCGTCGACTCTTCAAGGCATTTTTGAGGGGACCGAAGGCGTGATAATCGCATAGGGACAGATCAGGAATATAGGGCGGGTGCTCGAGTGTCTCCCACTTGAGTTGTCCGTAA